>NC_133620.1:398133583-398353583 GCF_048593235.1 Sminthopsis crassicaudata
TCTTTCTTTCTTTCTTTCTTTCTTTCTTTCTTTCTTTCTTTCTTTCTTTCTTTCTTTCTTCTTGCCAGTATGAAAAGGGCTGCCACAAACATTTTTGCACATGTGGGTCCCTTTCCCTCCTTTAATATCTCTTTGGAATATAAGACCAGTAGAAGCACTGATGAATCAAAAGCTTTGTACAGTTTGATGACTTTTTGAGCATAGTTCCAAATTATTCTCCAGAATGGCTGGATTTGTTTATAGTTTTACCAATAATTTATTAGTGTCCCAGATTTCCCACATCAATTGTGAGTTCCAGTTCTTCTTTGGACACACATTTCTTCCTTCTCCACAGATCTGAGAGGCAAACTATCCTATGTTCTTCTAATTTGCTTATAATGTTACTCTTTAAGTCTGAATCATGAACCCATTTTGACCTTATTTTGGTATGTGGTGTTAGAGGTGAGTCAATGCTTACTTTCTTCTATACTAGGAATTTGTTTCTTTATCAGAATTTTGGACTGGAAGGTTTTAGATGTGTTCCCATTATGATTTTGCGCTACTTGGATTGTCTGAAGCCATTTTTTTTTTTTTTTTGCTGCATACAGACGTTTTAATTTATTTGCAGATCTTTAAATTCTTATAAGTGTCCTTGGAGTTGCCCATCTGTATGGTAGCCACATAGCCCAGAGAATAACTTTGTTTTTAGGTATATCCCATTCAGAATGTCCTTAACCTAACTTAGGTAGCATTCTTTCAGTTACATGATATATATATATATATATCAATGTAGCTATCGCTATGATTATATCTATCTTTATCAGTGTTATTTATTAATATTATCTGTTATTTATATGCTCACATTGTTTATCCATATTATTTATGTTTATATTTCTATTTATTTTGTTTATATTTACATTCACATAGCTGTAATATAATGTCTCTATATCTCAGATCCTCTGTCTTTACTCATACTGCTCCTCAATACAGCGAAACATATATGTATACATACACATGTGCATGTATATGTGAAGCAGCCTCAAAGTGAGAGAGACAGTTCAAGTTCTGTCTCTGACTCATAATGGCTTCTAGGATCTTGAGCAAGTCATTCTCTAGGCAACTCTGAGACATAAGTTGCATAGAAGTTGCCAACCTGAATTTCTAAAAAAAAAATTATTTATTTTATTTAGAACTTAAGAAATAAAACAATCATTTCTGTTACAGTAGAATAGAAAAGAGATGATTGTAAATGATACTGCAAATCTGTTATGTATAAGCAAATTCTTTAAAATATATAATAATCATGTAATTTTCTTTCTTTTCTTTTTCTTTCCCCTCCGACTCTGGAGATGGCTACCATTAGACACAAATATGTGTGTATATACATATTCAAAATCATCCTATACATCATAGTTCTTTTTCTGGATGCAGAAAGTATTTTACTTCATAGGTCATTTGCAGTTAATTTCGATATTTATAATAGTCAAAATGACATATTTGCTCAAAGTCATTCTTAAAACAATATTGCTGTTACTGTATATGATGTTCTCTTGGTTCTTCTCATTTCGCGCTTCATTATTCTGAGTAAGCCTGTCCATGTTTTTATAAAATCAATGAGCTCATCATTTCTTATAGCACAATAGTATTCCATCATGATCATATACCACAACTTGTTCAGCCATTCCCAACCTAAATATGCAAATAGTTCCTTTACCTGGGATTTCCCTATATCAATATCCCAGTTCATATAGCATGCACTATATATGCATAGTATGAATTCATTTTGTGCATGACTGCTGAGATCCCTTCCAACTCTCAAATTCTAGAACACCTATGTGCGTGTGTGCACACACATACACATATACAAGTTCATTCTTTTCACTGTCTTCTACCTTTTCACAGTGGAAATGAAGGTAAACTGCCTGTGAGAAATTGGTGTCTATTCCATTATTCACTGGGAAATAAGACTCTGCCATTCTTGCTAATCCATTCTTTTGACCTTTAAATTGTTTGTCTCAGACTGTGTTTCTCTTATATAAATCTCTTAGATACATCAGGATAAAGTTTGAGAAGAGAAGGCATCAATTGATAGTTTGCCCTTGAAGCTCAGGCCATCACTGGGTGTTTTTCAAGAGGTCAGTGTAATATATAGTTAGCCATAAACCTAGGTAAGATTATGCCTCTGCTTTGGGTAACAGCAGACTTATTTTAACTTTTGTAACCTCTGTCTCCTAATTGACTATTACTTGAGAATATCAGGTTTCTTATATTTAGAAGGTTTTGTCTCTTCAGGTTTTACTTGATTTGATGTAGGTAAGAAAGTAAGAAAGTGCGCAGATGTAACATTTTCTCTCTCTCTTTCTCTCTCTGTCTGTCTCTGTCTCTGTCTCTCTCTCTGTCTCTCTCTGTGTCTCTCTCTGTGTCTCTCTGTCTCTCTCTCTGTCTCTCTGTCTCTGTCTGTCTGTCTGTTTGTCTGTCTGTCTGTCTGTCTCTCTATTTTTCAAAGAAATGGGAAGAGGGTATAGGGAGAAGTGTGTTTTTTTACCATCAAGTACCTCATATTAATTTAAAGCCTGTTTCTAATTCTCCTCAAATAATGAAGGATAGGACCCAGAGAAAGAATGGATTATATCGAAATATATCTTTTTGAAGGGGAGAGATCTATGTTTTGTTTCACAAGGTGATTTTTAATGGAAATGTTTTGCATAACTTCACTTGTGCCTTCTTACAGTGGGAGTTGGGGAGGAAGGGAGACAATCTAGAACTCAAAGTTTTAAAAATTGTTTTACATGGAACTGGGAAAATAAAAATATTAAATATAAATTTAAAAAAGAATGAAGGATAGGAATCTTAAAGGAAAAAGTCACTATGTTTATGACTGTAACTGTCCAAAAAAAAAAAAAAAAACCAAACCCTACAAAGTATGGTGTATTTCACATCTGAACCAAGGAATCAGCTAAATTTGGGCCTCATGACTCCCTTCTTTCTTATTCCCCCATCATAATGATAATTGAAACATTGTTTTGGGGAGAGACATTCTAATCATTTTAAAATATTTTGCTTACTTGCTTATAGTTTGAATGTAAACAACTGAATGAAAATGTCATTTGAAAATCTAGAAAGAGGACTGGTTCCTGGGATCAGATCTTACCTTGATATTTCCACACTATCTGTCTGAATTTGGGCAAGTTATCTTCCTGGGCCTCAGTTTTTTCATCAATAAAGTGAGTGGATTGGACCAGATGTCTTTCAATAATTTATTGACACTGTGCTTGGTATATTTATTAAGTATCTGTTATGCATTAGGTCTAATTCTAAAAACTGACTATACATATATTTTTTAACATTTATTCTAGATACTTCCCCCTCCCCCCCAATTTCATCAATGTAAATACAGGTTAGCATTACTTGTAATTTATAGTGATAGAGAATTTCTCAGAGGGCAATTGACTTGCTAGTTAGCGGTCTCTTTTCCAAAGTACCATGCATTTAACTATTTGTATTTGTGTACATTTATTTTCTTTTTAATTATACTTTATCTATTTAAAAGCTTTTTATGTGTATAGATGGTTTCATTTGTTGTTATTTATACTTCCAGTATTTAGCACAGAGGCTGGCACATAAATAGTTGATTAAGAAATTATTAATTGATCAATGGATTTGAATTCTAGTCTTTCTGATACTGAGGCTCACCTTTTATTTAATAGATCAGGCTGCTTCTATATTATCTATAGATAAATATAAAGGTTAAAATAAAGGTTCTACTGACCTAGCTGGGAAAGGCAAGCACAGATGATTTCTGCCATCACATTGATTGAAAATAAATGAATTGAGTAGGATGCTGGATAGGGTAGTTTTTCTCAGCTCTCCATTTCATTTTTCTATCTCTATTGTTATTGGGATCCAAGTATCTATAAAAATAAAGACATTTTTCACATCCAGAAATAATACTGGTGTGTGTATCTCTCTCTCTCTCTCTCTCTCTCTCTCTCTCTCTCTCTCTCTCTCTCTCTGTGTGTGTGTGTGTGTGTTGGGTATATATATGTGTGAGTTTTCTTCCAAGATGGTCATCTTGTAATCTCTTAAATGAAGCTGTGTTGTTTCAAGAAAAGAGACCAGACAGATCCTGTCTGTTACTGTTTCTGATATTGTCTGATACTGTTTCTGGAAACAATTTAAGTTCCTTATGCTACCTACAGCCTTTGGCATGATTCTGTTAAGTTCATTACAACCTGGTTTAGCTTAGTTCAGTTTTCTTTTTGCAAGTGCTGCCTGGAGTATGTCCTTAGTTACATCCTCCAAAATAAATACTCATCTTCCATGTTGTAAAACTTCAGGCTATCTATTTTAGTTCTGCAGGAGAGAGGATTAATTTTTCCACATAAAGAAGAAATTCTCCAGTGGCAATTAGGAGTTGAATTCACAGAAATTTCATAGAACTTGAGTTGGATACAGAAATATAAAAGCAAAGTGAAATAACTACTTTTTAAAACAAACATATGAAAACTATTATATATCTGCTGTGGTGCAAAAACATGATTCAGTTGTCTTCATGGTGTTAACATTTTACTGAAGGGTAAGCACATTATATAGTAATTTCAGGTAGTGAGAAACTAACAGCTTGGAATGAGTTTATAGATCAGGAAAACTTCCTGTAGATGAGCTTTGGAGGAAGCTAGAACATTTTATGAATCAGAATAAATGTGGTCCTTTTTAGACTAGATCCTCAAAGGGCCTAGGCATAATTTTCCTAGTGCTTCCACGACTTCAAGCAGTTTTAGAGCTTCAGTGATGGAATTGCTGTCTATTCCTGCAGCACATTCACATTCTTTCACTCTTTGGAATGCCCTCTGTGGTGGTCAGTATTCATTCTTTGATTCTTGGAAGCAGCCCAAAGTCATTTGGAAACTGGTCTGATGAAGAAAGTGAATGATTAAGCAGGGCAATGCCATTTTCAGTCAAAAGAAATATGGAAACAAAAGGAAAGGTGGAGCTATAGAGTAATGGGTCTGGTTTTCCTGTCTGCCTCAAACTGGTTTTAAAAGGAGATGCCAAAAATGTTTTGAACAATCTTAGCTTCTAGCTTCTCAAGTCAAAGGACTTGAGACTTGTCTTGATATATGACTTTCTATTGTTTTAAATATCAGTTGTCTTGGTTTCTCTTCTTCCAGAAGTAGATCAGAACAATAAGAATATTTAAAAGATTCAAGGAAAGGATTTGGGAATGTAGGCAAAACTAACTAATTTCTGAGGAATCAATCCAATTGCAGAGTAGAGTTCCTGGATTAACTTCCAGAACCAAACTCTCATTCCCAAGTAGCCTGATGAGCTCTCAAAGAGTAACAATCAGGTATGGATCTTGACTGAGAAGAGTAATAGGGAAAGAAGGAAAATACAAGAAATGCTCAATAATCTGTGGACTATACACTCTTGGCTACACTAGAGTTCTTTTCTTTTCCTTGCTTGACATTTCTTGATTAGTTTGGTTGAATTCAACTTATTCAAGAAATATTTATTGACCATTTATTCAGGACACTCCTCTCAGAGCTTTGAGGATAAAGAATAAAGTATGAATTTTGGTTTTAAGAATCAAAAGCTCATAGATTTAAAGCAAAAAAGGGTCTGTAAGGTCAGTTAGTTCCTCATTGTACAAGTGAGAGAATTTGAAGACCAAGAGATTGAGTGACTTCGGATCATAACCCCATACATTGATTTATAGTTGGAAGGGACCTTAGAGACTATCTGTTTTACTCTTCCCCCTTTATTTTATCAATGTGGAAACTAAGATTCCTCAGAAATTAAACTAGTGTTCTTTCGCATCTATCATGCTGTCAAGATCACAGAGAATAGTAATATCGGCTATTGGAAGTAATAGAGATTCTAAATCCATAATGTTTACAGTTGAGTAGAATTTATAAGAGGGGTTTTTTAATAATAATAATGGGGCACAAAACATATGAAGTGTTGGACACGAACAAATAACTTGAGAAACTGTGCAGAGGAGGGAATAGGTACATCTGTATGTGTATGTGTATGTGAGAGAAAGATATGAGAGAGAAAGAGACAAAATTAGGATAGTGACATAGAAGGCATTTTTATCAAGTCTATAAGTGACAACAGCAGACAGTGATAAACTATAAGTTGATGTCAGATATAAGACTAAAAATAATTTTGATGGGCTGGAGTCTAAAGCTGAAAACATGAACACAAAATTTAACAGGCTTACATGGACATCCTTGTCTCTGTCATGGACAGAGTCCAGGTTTGACAGAAGTATGGAAAAAAAAAGACCTGTGGTTTTTTGTTGACCACAAATTTAATAGGAACTAACAGACCGATGCTGATGCTTAAAAAAAAAAAAAAAAAAAAAAGCAAACACATTCCTAGCTTGTACTAACAAACACAAAGATCAGAGATTAGACTAGGAATAGGCAAGGATAGAGAGTGTAACGAAGAAGGTTTTTAAATATTGCTTTTTAAAAATAAATGTATACTTTTTAATACCAGAAATTTCTATTCTCCATGATACATGGGTGTTTATTCTGGGACAAATCCCATGTGTTAGAATGAAGATTCAAAGCCTATAGTAGATAGTAATTCAAAGAGGGTATAAGTTTCATATGTTGGAGAAAGGATTAGGTTACAATTTATAGCCCTGCCAAGGATGTAGAAATGTTTGGTTCCTGTTCCCATGTAGTGTCTTGATTCTCCTGTATTCTGAATAGTTTAGACCACTTATGGAATGTTCTTTCAGGGTCAGGTCTTGTGTTTTTAGGAGAGTTGTTAATTTCAGGGGAAGGTAACCAAGATAATGATGAGTTTAGAAATCATGATGTGTGTAAAAATTACAGGTAATGGAATTGTTTTGCTTAAAAATAAAGGGGGATGGGGCATGGAAGGTCTTCAGATATTTGAAAATCCATTCCATAAACAAGGGAGTAGTAATGTGTTGTTACAGAGAATGGAACTAGAATAAAATGAGTGGAACTCATTAATCCATTCAAACATTGTTCATTGAATGCCTACTTTATGTGTTGTGGGGGGGAAATTAAATATGCTTTAAAGATTATTTTCACTTAGGCTGGCAGATTTCTACTGAATTTAAGGAATAACTTTACAAAATAATACAAAGGGGCAAAATTTGCATCAGCACCTAGCACACTGCCTGGCACATAGTAGGCAATTTGAAATGCCCCCTGATTTGAATGATAAGAAAACCAGATGCCTTACAAAATAGCACATTTCCATCACCAAAAGTTCATGCAGAGGGTTGCAAGGTCCTCTGTTAGGGAAGCCATAAAAAGAATTCTTGCATTAAAGGAGATTGGATTCCATGACCTCTAAGGGCCTTCTGCATGCTAAGATTATATGATTCTATTTTATTTGAAGGTTTAGGTGCTAAATGGGAGGATTAAGTTCCTTCAAGGTAAAAGAGGATGATTCTCTGAGGGGAAAAAGGCTATAAAAATTTGATCCACCCAGTCATCATCATTGAGGTCATATTGCCCTCAATAATCCTAAATGCCTGTAGCACTGTTAGCAGCTAAGGTTTAATTGGACCACTGGTTATCTCTCTAGTGCTTTATCACTTTTTGGAGGTTTCTTAAGAATTACTTTAAACATTTACAGAGACCCTCTTTTCCCACTGAGCTGAGAGTAGAAGAGAGACATCTGGGATGGGGGGTGGAGAGTTAAGACCAAGTCAGATGACCTCTATGACCTGGACTCAGAGGGAAGTATGTTGGTACTAGAAAAGGCTCATCTTCATGGATCACGAAGGGACATTTTTGTATTAGCCAGAGTCCAAAGGCTTGTTATTGAAATTCATGCTGGCCTGTTGTCTTCCAAATCTGGAACTGGAAGCATCTTTGTAATTATTAGTAATAATTAGTTTTAGTAATTACTACCATGATTTTGAAATTGAATATTCTTGAAACTTATCCTAAGCACCTGTAGACAAGTTCTGGGGAGCATCTCCATGCTGGACCTCTTTCTTCTTCTGACCTCTCAAGCTTTTTTGCTAAGATTTTAAACTACTCCAACCCTATGGAAAATGCTCCACCTATCTCTGTTTGTTTTTTTAAAAGTCACTGCTGATACTTAGTAATTCTACCTCACAAGCAAGACAGCTTCTTCCTTATCTGATGCAAAACCAAATAATGCTTTAGAAATGTATGTGTAAAATCTTAGTTGTCAACCAGACCTATTGCCAAAAAGGTTAGTAACTGATAGCAGGATTAAATTTGGATAATAGATACAATTGAAAAAATACAAGATAGGGTTAATAAATCACAGGATTATAGATTTTGAACTGGAAGGGATCCCTTATTTGATAGATTATGAAATGGAAGTTTGGAAAGATTTAAGTGATTTGCCCAGGGTTATGCTATTAGTAAGTAGGATTTGAATGCATGCATAGTGAACCAATTCTATAAGAACAACAATATAAAGAAAATCAATTTTTAAAGTCTTAAAATTCTAATCAATTAAATGACCAATATGTCTCCAGAAGACCTGTGATGAAGTTCTAGATAAAGATGATAGATTCAAGTACTGAAAGAGATGTACTTTTTAGGACATGATCTCTGTGTGGATTAATTTTGCTTACTCATGCTTGTTTATTATAAGGCATTCACCCCCCTTTTTATTGCCTCAAGTCCAGTAAATCAATAAGCATTTATTTGTTTATGTGTTTATTTATTCTATTACATTTATTCATCCATTTATTTAGTTATTTAATTACATATCCATTTATTAGGTATTTATGGTAGTCAGGGTTAGGTAACTTGCCCATGGTCACACAGTTAAATGCCTGTAGCTGGATTTGAACATACTTCAGGCTAGGTGCCTGTATCTCTTGCCCACCTAATTACCCCAACAGGTATTTATAAAGCTTCTCCTAGGTGGCAGGCCCTGTACTGGCCACTGAAGATTCACCTATAAAAAACGAATACTATCCTGTTGAGATATACTGTACTGTGTTTACAGATGGCAGTATTAGGAGACCCAGATTCAAAGGTCAAATCAAAGTTCTTAATTATGGTAACTAGATCCCTACTTGGTTACCTGCTTTATTTTTTTAAAGATAATTTTATCTTTTAATTTTGAACTAAAATGCCAAAAAGAAAAAAAAGAGTATTTTGATATGTAGAACAGAACATAAAGGATTTGTACACAAAACTATGCATTTCCATTTTGTCCATTTTTCTAAAAGTCTATAATAAATTTTAAATGTCACTTTTAAAGCTGTTGTGCTTGTCTGTGCTTTCTACTGCATTTTCTTCTGTTATAGTGATTCAATGACCTTTTGTGGGGCATCAATTTTGTTAAGCTCCCCTTCCTTTCCTCCCTTCCAATTTAAAAAACAAAAGGGAGGATTACCTTGTAATAAATAATCATGAGTAAGCAAAATGAATCCAAACAGAGATTATGTCCAAAAATGTACATCTCTTTCAATTCTCTGAATCCATCAATTTTATCCAGAGCTTCATCACAGCTCCTCTGGAGACATGTTGACTATGTCATTGATTAGAGTTTTTAAGTCTTTCAAAATGGAATTTTTTTATATTGTTGTTCTTATAGAAAATGCTCTGTTGGTTCCTGTCACTTCATCTGCATTAATTCATACTTATCCAAGATTTTCTGAATTGTTTTTTTTTTTTTTTGCCATTTTATATAGAGTAATATAATATTCCATTACAATTTTATGCCAGTTTGTTCAGCTGTTCCCTATGTAATGGGCAACCCACTTTTTCTTTTTAATACCTTTAGGATCAAGAAGTTTGTTTTGTTTGCAAATATTCCCTCTCTCATTCCTGCTTATTTTTCCTATTTAATTTGATGGATTCCTATACCAAATTTTTGCATATGCATGTACAAGGGCCCGTGTATATTTAATTCAATCTACTATACAACCTCTCAAAAAAAAATACACAGACAGAACAAGGAAGGATCTGTAGGTTTGCCAGAATGTATTACCTAATTGTGCTATAAGGAATAGAATACTAGATCGGTATAGAGTTAAATAGAAAAGAAATATACCGTGTTCTCTTTTTTTGGGCTAATCATTTTTGGACTACTATTTCCTCATCAGGAAAACACAGTTGAATTACAATATTTTAAATATTCCTTTTAGCACTAATAGTCTATGTGAATATAATCCTTTGATATGAAGTAGATTTGTGTTTATAATAGTGCTTGAAGAAAGTCCAATTTTGTAAGCATTAAATTAAGATGGCCTTTTCTAATATGCCCCATGGCTGTTATTGAGGACCTAATACAAAATATTTTTATTTCTATAACCAGATAGTAGCAAAATTTGGGAATGGAACTCTAGCCTAGCCTATTGGAGTATTTCTCTTTTATCCTGGCTTATTTTTCTCTATCTCTTTTTGCCTTTAGCCCAAGACAATCTTCCTAAGTCCCTTTTAAATTTTTTTTTTTTGTGATTTGTCTTTAAAATGATTCATACCTCCATCCCCATTTTGTTGCATTCTAGATGTATGATTACTACAGGGATGATGGATTTGATCAATTACAAAAATCAAATGAAATGACTTCAAAAGATTCCTTCCATAGAAAGAACTCAAAAAGTACTTTCCCCTTGAATGTCATTGTCCAGGGCAAAAGAAACATGAAACTTGGTGTAACTCAGAGTGCATTGCTGAAGTGAGGGCTGCATCTCTGACAATTCTGTTTGTTGTTAGATTTAGATTCCATTAAAGCTCTTTTAATTAAATCTATTGTAAATCTGCTCCAAGGTCCCAGTTGGTAAATTAATTGAATCTTTTTGTTTGCTTAAAAAAAAAATCCAGCAAAACCCTGAACTCATTTTCAGACCTATTTATTTTTAAAAGCTTTCCATTGACTGGGAGCCGAGGTCTGATAGCAATTGCCTTTTTCAAGGTGCTGAAGAGATTTGAGTATTAACTAGAAACTCCTATAAGTGTCCTTCCAGGCTTATAGAGAGAAGCCTCCAAAGACCCAAGGGACTTATAAACAGTGGCTTCCCTCCTTTCCTGGATCCTTCACACCTTTTCCTTGCCAATAAATTAAGAAATTGAAAAAGATAAAATATTTATTCTTAAGTGTCTATAACTGGATTTATGGAGACAACTTGCCTGATATTATTACTGGGGTAAACCCATGCAAATGTGCAAGTAAAGCATGTTTTTATTAGTTCCTACATAAAATTTTTATGATAATGGCAAACAAAGGACCAATTCAGTTTAGCTGAGTTTGTTATTATTACTTCAGCTCAGAATAGATAAGCAAGAGTGTGAACCACAATAAGTCAACAGGGAGGAGCCAAGGATTAAAACTCTGAATTCACTAGGGAATTTAGACTAAGACAGCCTTCAGGAAGCTTAGGGAAAGAAAGAAGTTAGCCCCCTCCTCATAGAGAGGTGATGGACTCAGAGTGCAGAACATGACATGGACTTTTTTTTTTTTTTTTTTTTTTTTGATATGACCAATGTAGGAATTTGTTTCACTTGACTATAATTATTTATTGCAATACTTGTACATTTTTGGGGGAGTTATTTTTGTTTTTTAAACAGAAGAGTAAGGTGGGAAGGAGAAAGTAGGCTTTGTCCACTCAAAAATTGGAATTGTATTTTATTTTATTTTTTGGTTAAAGAACAAGGTACTGCTGGACATGGAGGGACAGTAGTGGCCCCATTCATGCCTCCTCCCCCATCCTGTTCTTCAGGAGTTGTATTTACAACAGGCAACTTCAGAGCATTCAAATCTGTAGTGTTTTTTTTTTTTTTTAAGCCTACATGCTTGCTATTGAAAGAACTCCCACGTACTATATTTCAGCTCGAGACTTTGACTAAGAAAAAAAGGTTCAAGTGGCTTTATTGTGGGGCATCTCCCACTCTGGGATTTAAACAAAGCACCAGCAGAACAAAGTTCTTTTAACCAGGGTGCCTTCATCTGAATTTCTCCTGTCTGTGTGGCTCTAGCAAGCCTGCTGGAGAGAGAGTGGGAGCCAACCCTCCCATTCCTACAGTCTTTTCAGGTCTGACCCTAGGATATAGCAAATGATTCCTGGGTTGACCTGTGTAGAGTGGAGGACTGATGGGGGATAGATTCTTGCATTTCTCAAATTTTATAGTTTAGACAATGGACATACATTTAGGGTTACTGGATATGTAGTACCTGCAATTCTTCAAGACAGAATTAGTTTAGTTTTCTTTTAAAGTGAATGATTATGGTATGGATAGGCTTTTGAAGTGTGGTGGGAAGGAGTAGCTAGACACTATGCAAAAATTACAGCTTGGCTAGGGTTAGGGAATATGATTGTATTCCATATTCCATATCAATTTAGGAAATCTTGGGATCCTTAATACAAGACAGCAATAGAGACAGTTTTACAAATTGGGGAAGAAGGCTTTCTCTAGAAGGGTCGTCCAGAGGGCATCTGGTTTATCCCCATTCTTCCAGATGGGTCTATACTTTAGTCATCCCAGACAGCTGGTTGTTTATCCTGGTCTTAAAGATTACTAGGAAAAGAGATTGCAAAACCTCCCTGAACAACCGGTTTCAGTGTTCTTGCAACCCTCTCTTTTAGGATCTTTTCCCTCTAGGCTTAGTCTAATTTAAGCCTTTTCCTCTTGTTCAGTCTCAGTGGATACATTTGCTGATCTTGTAACAGTGATTCATGTAAGTACACGAAAGCACTTAATTGGGTGTTCTTTAACATTCTTTCTCCACATTTTTAGTACCCATTTTTATTTAAAAAAAGAATTCTGACCTTAGCAAGCATCAAATAAAAGGACCATTTCTTCCATACATGAAGGAGAGTAGAAAAAGAAAAAAAACTGGGAATCTCTGTTTTATACAATTTGTTTTTTTTTTTTTAGGTGTATAATACATTCAATATGTAACTTTCAAAATTGTTGTGCTTGTCTGGGATTCCTTTTGGCTTTCTCCTCAGTTCATTTAAGAAACCTTTCAATGGTCTTTCCTTCCTTTCCTTATGTTCAGTACTTAGAATATCCCTATACACCTGTTAAACATTGAATAAAAACACAATGAATATAGCCACATCAGTTTTAGTATTTCCTTCCCCCTTCCCTTATCCTTTCCCTTCCTCCTTCCCTTCTCCCTTCCTTTCCTCCTTCCCCCTTTCCTTCCTCTTTTCCTTCCTCTTTCTTCCTTCCCTTCCTTTTCCCCTTCCCTTTTCCTTTATCTTTTCCCTTCCCTTTTCCCTTTCCCATTTCCTTCCCTTTTCCCCTTCCTTTCCTTTTTCCCCCTCCCCTTTTCCCTTCCCTTTTTCTCTTCCCTTCCCTTCCTTTTTTCCCTTCCCTTCCCTTCCTCCTTCCTTTCCCTTCTCATTTCCCTTCTCTTTTCTTCCCTTCCTTTCCTTTTTGCTTCTTTTCTTTCTTCCTCTTTTGCTACCCTTTCTTTACTTACCACTTTCTTCCTCTTCCCCGTTAGGAACAGGAAAGAAAAGAAATAAAAGCAAAACCCTTGTAACAAATATGCAATCAAGCAAAACAAATTCCCACATTTATCATGACCAAAATATGTCTCGTTTTGCAACTCAAGGTCATTTCCTCTCTTTCTGCAGAAGAATAAAATGCTTCATTATTGGTCCTTTGGAGTTGTGGTTGGTTGTTGAATTGATCAGTTCTAAAATCCTTTAAAGTTGTTTTTTCTTGAAAAAATTTTTATTTTATAAATTTTTTTTGGTTCTGTTCACCTCACTTCAAATAAGTTCATCTAAGTCTTCCTTGGCTTCTCTAAAGTGGTCTTTTTTTTTTTTTAATCATTTCTTATAGAATAATACTATTCCCTTATTATCATATGCAACAATTTGTTTAATTATTCCCCAGTTATTGGAATTCACCTTGTTTCCAGTTCTTTTCTACAATAAGTAGAACTACTCTAAATATTTTTGTGTATATGAATATCTTTGGGGTATAGACCAAGGTGTAGATATACATCAAAAGGTATGCATAATTTAGTGAGGATTATAGATTTAGAGCTAGGTCAGCAGAAGAGCCTAATTAAAGATAGCATACTCTCCCTGCCCTCATGAAACTTGTATTTTAAATTAAATCCATTGATATGGAGAGCAACTGAGTATCATCATTACTATGTATGATATAGATTGTAATTTTAGTTTGTTTTAAAATTTTTACCAAAGAGCAACCTGATTTCTTTCAGAGTTGCCCTGGTTGATTTTAAACCTTTCACAAGGAAGGAAGAAAGGAGGGAAGGAAGGAAGGGAGAAAGGAGTAAATGAATTTCATTATCCTATGTAGGTAGAATCCATGTGGATTTAAAAACTGTTCCATGGGCTAGTGCCCACCTGGGTTTTTGAGTAAACAGATAAAGATTGGGAAAATGTTATCATAACTTTTAAGGTTTTTTTTTCCCCCCTGGGCACAGGACATTCATTATTGATTTTAACAATTTAGTCTCAGTTCTTGGAGAGGTTTAATGAGTTAGATTTTAAAAGGAAAGCAAGGTCCAGTTTACAGACATTTTTTACCTACATTTAAATGAATAGGTTTTCAAGTCTTAGGAAAGAAGAGAATCCCAAACGATTAGTTCTGTTTTACACAGCAGCCTCCAGGGACACAGGATTTGTAACAAAGGAGTAGATATAGAAGAGATGGACTGGAGGTACAACTGTTTGAGGATAAAAGCATGGCTGGCTGAGGTCTCTAAGGTGTCAGAAGTAAGTATGCCAACTAACTTTATTGGTTGTTGATTAAGAGAAAACCATTTAATTAGTGTTTGTTTGTTACTTTTGGGGGGGTTTGGTTGGTTCAAATTAGTTGGAGATGACTTGGTTAAGTGAATTAGATTCACATTATATAAGGAGTCCACAAACTTTTAAAAAGTAGAAAAATAAAGTGGAGATTTAGGAAAAGAAATGGCATGGTCAAATGGAATAGAAAGCCGAAAACTTAAATGGAGAAGCCAGAGAAATTTGAGCACAGCCTTTCTCAAAATATCTGCAAAGCACAGCAAAGTATTTAGGACATAGGATGGAATGTCACCAACAACAGAGAAAGCAGAGTATTTATTTAGCAAAGACATAATGAGATTATACAATTCTCTGGTGTCAATTCAGAATTGTTGTCTCTTTGTAAATAGTGTTAAGTGGTGAAGGTTGGGAAAAGGGAAGAAAATTATGCAGACTTGAAAATTCTTGACTCAACTAAATTAAATATTTGTGATTTAGTTTCACAAGTTGTGAAGTCAGATTTTTTTCCTTAAAAACAAAACAAAACAAAAACCAAAAACCCAAACTTGAAAATCCATTGTTAGAACAAAGATTTTTAAAATATCCAAGCACTTTTGGGGTTTCTAGCAAATTTGCAATTTTATTTTTAGAAGTGAATGTAAAGCATGAAAAAATCACTTTAAACCATTAACAACTCTGAAATTCAATTCACCAAATTTGCAAACATTTATTAAGGACTCATAGTGTCCTAGAATTTGGAGATACAAAGATAAAAACCAGAAACAGACTCTTATCTTCCATCAATCAAGCAACATTTATCAAATGCCTACTATATACTAAACACTGAAGCTTGCAAATACAAAGAATGAAACCCATTGCTACTCAGAAGGAACTAGAGGAAATTAATTATACTATTTTAGGGGAAGGACCATGTTCACAGAAGTTGGCACTCGTTGGGCATGTTATAGTCAGGATTTATTGATTGAATTAGACAATTTCTGGGATTTTTTTCAATTCAATTTCTGTGATTCTGGAGAAATCCAAGGAGAAGCAATAGCAGACCAAATTTTTTTTTCCATCACAAGTCACTACAGGAAAACATTTAGAGACCTGAAGTTACTGGAAAATCTTTAAATAAAGTTCTTGGAAAGTTGGAGTATTTGAGGACACATATTAGGGGGCTTCAACATGACTTATGATAAAGTATGATATGGTCTTTGAGAGCATTTGATAGGGAACTGTTAACATATGACTTAAGTGAAAGTCCCTCTAGTATGAGGGCAGAATATGGAAACAGGAAAAAGACTTGTGAGCTAGATACTGAACTCATTATGGAAAGAACAAGAAATGTCCTGGGGTGTAATGTCAGGACTAGTTCTCTGGAGGATCTCAGTACGAGCCCAAGTCCTTGATCTTAGGAGATGAGTTAAGAGGTGGAACTCATGTGGATGGTTAAAAATGTAGTCTGTTTATTACAAATTCTCTCAGCCTTATATACCTAATATGCTTATATAGATATAGCACCCTGCATATGTGCTAACTATATACTGTGCATAAGGGTCCACATAAACAACTTGCTATTGTGTGCAGATGTCTCTTTACCGCTTGGTATAACTCTGCTTTAATTACAACACAAGTTGTCACCACTCTATGACTCTCAGGAAGGCGGAAAGTCCTTAGGGGGCAATGGGAAACCAACCAGACACTGTCAACAGGGTTCCTTTCACTGGACTAAAGGGTCTTATACCTCACCCAAGGTTCCTCACTATCTGTGGCCCTCTACACTGGGGGTTCAACTAATCAGGACATTAAGATTTGGAGTGTCTAATAAACAGGAACCCCAGAAGAGGAAAGGTTGCTAAGTGATAGTGGTAAGAAATTCTGGAAATGACAAAGGGATGCAAATAATAAATATGTGGGCTCCTCTTGGACCAGTGAGTAGAAGATCTGAGAGGAAATGCATCTAGTACTGGAAGAAAACTGGCATTAGTTTGGAATCACTAAAATGGGAAGAATATAAAAAGATGGGAATGTGTTGATCATTGAGGGGTCAAGGCCTAAATTAGATTTGAACCCAATTCTTCTGATTTCAGAATCAATGCTCTTTTCATTGCATATTATCACTCTTTTAAGTAGAATTAAATGAAAAGTAATTTATTATTGAAATACAGGTAATTGAGGTATTTTTTGGAAGGGAGGGAGAGACATTTTTTTAAAGAAACAACAACCACCTCCCTTTCCTTTGTGATGGACATTTTAGGGCTTTACAACCCCAATATTAGCATTCACTTTTGTAGAGTTCTCAAGTTCCCCCAAATATAGAGGATTCTGTAAATGGACAAAATACATAAAAAGTGGGCAGTAGATATCAATTTTCAGGAGACGTGAAGTTTGTTGGCAAGAAAGAGTAAATTGTGGTGGGTATAATGAGCTCTCTAGTCAAATGAGTGTTGCTATATTTTAAATTTCATGTCTAGTAAAACCCAAAATTATTCCTCTAAAAGAAGTAACTGTATGGTAGAAAAAGTATTGACCTGGAAATCAAGTCATTCTTCTAGTTTTTCCTAATATTCAGGAAGCTTTTAAGCCTCAGTTTTTGTGATAGACAGTCCAACAAACATTTATTAAGCATCTATGGTGTACAAGGGTAGAGTTATAGGCAAAAATGACATCTATTGTATATAGATGTCGCTTTGCCACTTGGTATAACTCTGCTTTAAATACCACATGGGCTGTCACCACCCCCTGACTTCTCAGGAAGGCCTAGAGCCCTTAGGGGGCGATGAGGAGCTGAACCAGACACTGTCAGCAGGGTTCCTTTTACTGGATTTTTTATGTATTTAGTCCATTTACAAAATCCTCTATATTTTGGGGAACTTGAGAACTCTACAAAAGTGAATGCTAATATTGGGGTTATAAAGCCCTAAAATGTCCATCACAAAGGAAAGGGAGGTGGTTGTTGTTTCTCTAAACTGGACTTATATAGGGATTGTGACTATCCCTGTCCTCAGGTAGCTTAAATTCTCTTGAAGGCAATATAGCTTGTAAACAAATATATGCTTTGTAATTTAAGTGGGAAGAGAGGAAACTAATAGCTAATGCCCTTTGACAGATCAAGAAGAGCTTGCTTGATTTCCAGGTTTCCATCAGACTCTGAAATACAACAATCCTTCCTTCTGGGGCATTTAGGATTTAGCAGATCTGTCAACCACAGAAAGAAGATGTGAGATCAGTTTAGATTTAGAGTTTTTTGCAAAACAGTATGTTCACCTTAAGAGAACAAGGTGAAACTCAAAGTTAGTTGTTTGTTCAGTATTGACCAAGTAAATAATTTTCAGGAAAGACCTAGGTAGGGTACATTCCAATAGTCTATTGGTGAATGCCCCATAAATTCCAGAAAAGAATCTACTAAGAATTTTCTTAGAAATTCTCCAAAAGTTAACCAAAGTCCTAGGGAAAGAGCAGGAGCCTTGCTTATTTGGGGAAAAGAGATGCTTTCTTGAAGATAAATGATAATAACCTATGCAGACATAAACACAAGAGATTAGACAGAATTGGAAAAGGTCATCATCTGTATTTGAATTAAATACAAAATCAGTTCCATATAATCTAATGTTCATCTAATTTCATTGTGTTTACCCTGGGCAACATCACTAACAAACACTGCCATCTCAAAATTACCATGGGCATGAGCAAACCTATCATTCACATTCTTCCTTTGACAAATTCAACTTTCTCCACGAATACTTTCTTTTCATAGGATAGATCCAACTCTTTTTTATTATTATTATTATTATAGCTTTTTATTTACAAGATATATGCATGGGTAATTTTACAGCACTGACAACTGCCAAGCCTTTTGTTCTAATTTTTCCCCTCTTTCCCCCACGTCCTTCCCCCAGAGGGCAGGTTGACCAAGACATATTACATATGTTAAAGTATAAATTAAATACAATATATGTATACATGTCCAAACAGTTATTTTTGCTGTACAAAAAGAATTGGACTTTGAAATAGTGTACAATTAGCCTGTGAAGGAAATCAAAAATGCAGGTGGACAAAAATAGGGGTATTGGGAATTCTATGTAGTGGTTCATAATCATCTCCCAGAGTTCTTTCCCAGGGCGTAACTGGTTCAGTTCATTACTGCTCTATTGGAATTGATTTGGTTCATCTCATTGTTGAAGATGGCCACTTCCATTGAGATAGATCCAACTCTTGGAGAAGGTAAAGGAGAAGCATTTTAAATTGCAAAGGTACAAAGCACCCTAGGGTAATGGAAAGAATCCTGGATATAATCAGAAGACCAAGGTTTCAATCTCTGTTTTGTTACTCATTATCTCTACAGCCTTAAACTAAAAGAAAAAAATTATTAAAATGTAAAGCTGCTGAAAAATATTATAGTTGAGCATGACCAACCAGAAGAGCTAAAGGATTATATGATTATAGAGACAGCTAGATGGTGCCCTGGATAGAATAGTGGACTTGCAATCAGGAAGATTCATCTTTCTGAGTTCACATCCATATTCAAGATGACAACTTAGATGTTCATCCCTGAGCAAACCACCTAACCCTGTTTTGTTTGCCTCAGTTTTCTCCTCTGTAAAATGAGTTGGAGAAGGAAATGGCAAATCCCTGCAGTATCTTTGCCAATAAAAAAAATCCAAATGGGGTCATGAAAAGTCAAACTAGACTGAAAAATGAACTAAACAACAACAACAAAAAATCCTGCCCTTTCATTTTACAGATGAGAAAGAGTAATTCACCTAATGCCTAGATTCAAAATCATGTCCTGTGACTGCACACTTTCCCCCACTATCACTTTGGTGGATTTTTATAGAAATATTCCAAACCTTATTACTAATCTTAATTACATTTTGTCTGAATTACAAATCTTTTAACATTCTGAAGCCACTTTTGTCATAATTTTAATCTACCTAAGGATGAATGTCTTCTGATGAAGAGATCTGTGGGAGAGCCAAAGGGGAAATACAAAGGAACTTTTTATGGCTTCTTCTTCGGCTATGTGTCCCCTTTCCCTGGGGCCACCCTGATTGTCCCTCCACCCTTTTGTCTCCAAAAATTTTACACTTCTCGCAGTACAAAGTGAACAGATATGAGGTGGTGCAGGATTTGATTTAAGCCCTGATAAAGGCTAAAAAGAAATGTGATCCATCTCTCCTGTTTGCTCAGTCTCATCACCCAAGCGTAGGACACTTGATGAAGGTAGGGTTATAAATTTAGGGTGAAGAAAAGGAAAACCCTCCTTTAGCCCCACACACAGTATAGGAAACTTGGGGAATGTATTGCTGCAAGAGGTCACTGAGTCAAATGCTGTGGATGGGTAATTTTATGGCCACTAATAAAATTTATAGCTATAGCAGTCTAAGATAATAAAAGTAATCAAACATTGAGCCTCAGGACACAAGAAGCCCATCTTGACCAATAGGAGATTACCTGTATAGAAGGTAGGAAAGGCTGCCTGTACAACCTCTTGCAGGAAACTGAATTTCTTGGATGATGTGCAAGGAACACAGGACTGACTAGCCCAGAACAAACTGAGGAGGAATCTTCTTCTGTACACCTTCCCCTTTTCTTTGGCTCTAGGCCTGTAGCAAATGCAAAAGTAGGTTAGTGTTATTTTAAAGTGCATGAAGGGAGTCCACAAAATTATAGACTAAAGAAGCTTGTGAAGAAGATCATCAAAGGAATGTATAATCTAGAAAGGAGATGGGCTTAAAGGTAGACTGGTTACATGGCAAGAGCTAGTGATAATCAGTGGGCAATTTAAGTGCTCCATTGATATCACTAGGGAAGGAAGAGAGAAAAACTCCCAACATTTTGAGTTGACCAGATGTATCTAACTTCTGGGAGGATGTAGAAAATATT
This sequence comes from Sminthopsis crassicaudata, assembly GCF_048593235.1. NCBI lineage: Eukaryota > Metazoa > Chordata > Mammalia > Dasyuromorphia > Dasyuridae > Sminthopsis > Sminthopsis crassicaudata. The sequence goes on from NC_133620.1 coordinate 398,154,156, forward strand.
CACACAGAGTAGCCAGGAATGAATAGGGTGGGGTCCACTTAATATGTGTGTGTGTGTGTGTGTGTGTATGTGTGAGACAGATAGACAGAGACAGAGACAGAGAGACAGAGAGAGAGAGACAAACAGAGAGAGAGAAAGGTCTTCATCTATCTATGGAATGGAAGAAAGGAAGTATAGTTTATCTTTATATCTAGACATAGATAAAGGCAGATATATAGATTAATATCTATCATCTGTCTGCTTATCTATCTATCTATCTATCTATCTTCTGTCTGCCTATCAATCTTCTGTCTGCCAATCTCTCTTCCTATCTATTTATTGATTAATTGGTAATGTCAGTAAGAGAAAGGTAGTGGCTTTTTATTTACCCTGATACAGAGAAATATCTTAATTTTCTCCTAGGAGTACTTAAGTTGAAATTCATATGCTTAATTTTTTTTGATAACTATATTTTCAATTACTAAACTTCTCTTTGTAATTTAATGCACTTTATTTTGTGGATTGAAAAACATTGTTCTAAGGAAAGCTCTATAGACTTTATTTGACTGCCAGAGGGTACCAGGCCACACAAAAAGATTAAAAACCCCTATTTTAGAGCATCTGTTTTGTATATCTGTAACATAAATAAACATAGGGGCATATCAGCATAAAAATCATAACTCACACAAACTTGTATTTGTTGCTATTACTATGGAGAGGTACTATAGGATCTCCTTTCCTGAGTCTTCTTTCTATCCAAGAGGCAAAGTAAACCAAGCTAACCAAATAATCCCAGAAGGGAGTAGTGTTGAGGAAGGAGTTATGTACTCAAGAAGCTAAGCAAGAAAAAGAAGGTCATGTCATCTATGTATATCTGGTGGCAACTGGAAGGAGAATGTTTTTTCTTTACATTTTGAGTTTTATTTAAATTTTTATTGATATGCTAATTGTTGTTGTTCAATTTTTTTCAGTCATATCTGAGTTCTTTTGAGTTTTCTTAGCAAAGATAATAAAGTGATTTGCCTTTCCTTCGTCAGCTCATTTTACAGATGAGGAAACTAAGGCAAATGGAGTATAGTGACTTGCTTGGGATCACAAAGCTAGTAAATGTCTGAGCTTGTTTTGAATTCAGGAAGATGACTTTTTCTAGATTCTAGGTCCAGCACTCTATATACTATGGCACCACTTAGCTGCCTAACAAGCCAGTTACCTGAGTACATACCAGTTGGCAGAAAAAAGAAATCGCGTAGGTGAAAGGAAGAAAAGTGACCCTGGCATTAAAAATTACAAGTCTATTGGTGATAATTGACTTGTGTGTGTGTGTGTGTATTAATATGTAATATGAAATACTATATGAATTATATATATATATATATATATATATATATATATATATATATATATATATATATATATATATGAATATTGATTGAGGGCCCCCTATTGTTTAAGGTACTAGGCTACCCATAATTATTTACCATCTAGTAGGGGAGCTGAAGCATAAGATAGATGAAAATTTCTTGCTTCAGTCCATAACATTTAGAGAGGGTTTACTATGTGCCTGCCATGTTTATAGTATGGTGTTTAATGCTATGAAGATACAAAGATGAAATAAGACAGGACTCTTGTCCTTGAATTTATAATCCAGTAGGAGTAGTGAAATGCACATGCAAATAAATATAAAACAAGAAAATATGAGATATTCACAGATTATGAGGCCCAGACAGGAAAAGTCATGGTCAGAGATCTACAGAATCAGAGAATCTCACAGAGAGATTACTCAGTCCATTCTGTACCTTTCTACAGCATATTCTACAAGTGTGGGCATCTGGTGTTTGCTTGAATGGAACCGGTTCAGTTTGGGATTACTCTTATTACTAGCAATTTTCCCCTTATATTCCATAGAAATCTTCCTCTTTGCCAGTTTCACCAGTTACTTCCAAATCTACCTTCTGGGGCTACACAAATCAAATCTTTTCTGTTTTCCATGTGACAACCCCTTAAAGTACTTGAGTTTTCTCTTTTTTTAGGTTAAACATCTCCAAATACTTCAACCAATTGTCTTCAAGGTCCCTCACTATTTTGACTACCTTGAAGCTAATCAATGGTTCAGAGAAGGCAGCTATACAAGAATTGCCATAAAGAAGTCCATCCTGTGATTGATTGGCAGGAGTGGTACAGACAGTAATTGCAACGAAATGTCATTTTTCTCCTTTTTTTTTCTTGGCAGACCTTCATCAACTATATTTTATTGAATAAAGACTGATGATTTGTGACTACAAGTTTTCCCACACAGGTAACAGAGACCAGTTGGCTTTCTTGGCTATCTCTGCCCAGTCAAAAAGAGAAAGAGAGCTTTCTGGGTCAATAAAACCAATTAAGATGTGGTCACACACTGACATACTTGGTACTTCTTAGTGCCATTCTTGTCAGCAGGAAAGTAAAAGGCTCACAAATTGCACTTTGTGATGTAGAAAGAGTCTAATATCTTTTGTCTGGACACTATGATCAAGATAGTAACTGATGATTAAAATAACTATGTGGGACCATTCTAAATAGAACTTTTGTTCTAGAGGCTCTTAATCTGGGTTCCATGATTTTATTTTCTTGGAATATATGTTGATAACTGTACTTTAATATTATTTGCTTCCTTTGTAATCTGTATTTTATGCAACATATTCACACATGCATGTATATATGTGTAGATGTATAGATGTGTATAGTTATTTATATATGCATATATACACATAAACACATATCTATATTTCTCTATATAATTTCCCCCTTTTTACATGTTAAAACAATTTTAGACATTTAAAAATGACTTTTGAGTTCCAAATCTTATCTTTCTCTTACCCCTTCTTGAGATAGTAAGAAAATTAGATATAGGTTATTAATGTTTTTATGCATTATTCTAAGGAAGTTTGTAGTTTTCTATGATATAAAAGTGGTTGAGAATCTCTACCCTAGTTGTAGTCTGTTATTTAGCTAAGGAAGGCCTGATGTGCCCAAGTTAGAAACACATCTGCCTGATTTGATCCTTGTATGCTGTGTGAGCCCATGAGTATGCAGGGCGATTCTCACACCTATGGAGCACCCCATATGTGCAAACAAGTACATTTGTCAGCACCTGGGAAAACACACATGTGCATCATTTCCCCAAGGCCCAGTACTTTTTACTGCCATACTGTATTTAATTTAGCAGCCTGACTAGCAAGAATGTGATTCCGTGTTTGGAAAGTAATGGGTATCGTTAAGAAGTAAAATGTCTCTGCTGGAAGTCAGAATCCTGAAAGAGGGCTTCAATACAAGCTAAACTAAACAAAAGCCTCAGGGTGAAAGTCTGGTTCCCCAAACAGTTGTCCTTAACACTGCCCTGCAAAACTTTTGCTGTATCTTTGAGGATGTGGCCATGGGTCCAGTGGCAAGATAAAGTCCACTGGAGATGGTCCTCAAAATGTTTGGGAACCTGTCACATGAAAAGAGTCGCTAAACCTTGTTCTGCTTGGCCCTGATGGTAGAATAGGAATTTTTGGCACAATGTAATGAAAAAAATTTTAATAATTGGAGCTGTGCGAAAGTAGGATGGGGTTTCTTTGTGAGGTAGTGGGTACCCTATTCACCAGAGATCTTTAAGCAGTGTCTAGAAGCTTCACAGACTATAGTTATCCCTCCATATAGTGTATACTAAGGGCAGGGAATCTCTGAAATCTAGGAAATCTCCATAAAATTTTTTTGGCCATCCCTTTATAGCAGAGAAGACTGAATTTTTCTTTTAATGGGGTGTTTAAAGTAGCTTATTGTAAAATTTGGGTATATTATATTAAAAGAAAAAATAAGTTGATATTACACAATACTAAACATAGATTATATGCATTTCTGAGTTTCTAAACATTTTCTGTGTCATCTGCCAGTCTTTGTATGCCTTCTATGGCTTCCTCCAAATTCCCATCTAATTTTTTATGCCAACCTGCAATAGCAAAATTTCAATGGAGAAACTCATGATGTGGAAGACATAACTGTAATTTAGTTTTGTGACTCTAGGCAAATTACTTAATTTTTACCTGCATCAATTTCCTCATCTGTAAAATGGAGATGATAATAGCATTTAACTTCCAGGATTATTGTGAAGATAAAAAGAAGGAATATTGGTAGCCATTTTGCAAACCCTAAAGAGCTTATCATCATCATCATCATCGTTATCATCATCATCATCATCGTCATCATTATTATTATTGACTAATGGTCATAGATGTTGTAGAACATATTATTATATGTGGTATACGAATTGTCATTAACTAGTCACAGATATGGTAAAATGAATTCTTATTAGTCATGATTTGGGTTTGATAGCTTGTGAAGCCTTCTCTAGTCTTGAGATTCTGAGATTATTTGACCTATATTCCTGTTGAAAAACCATAAGAAAAGTTACTTGCTTGGATGAGAGCCTACCTAGATTTCAAAAATTCACTAGCAATTTTTATAGTATTTTGTTCTTTAAAATTTTTTTAAAAAATGTGTACTTAAAATTTTTCTCAATGTTAGAAGATAGTGTGTCCCCAAAGCCAGTGTCAATCTCCTCCTTTCCAACCATCTGTGTGAAATATTCTCTTTCCAATTCCTGGTAGAAGAAACTGCATACTGTAAAAAGCTGGCTGAGACTCCTATTGGTATTCTTGGGAAGGGCCCTGACAGCCTTGTAGAGCATAGGTATTGACATGTCTGTGTTTCAGTGCAGACTGAACTAGATTAAAATACAATTGGGAAAGATTTAAGAAAATAAATAAAAATACAATAAAACATTGATAATGTTAATATATAATTTTCTAAGTCAATATTCAGTGATCATTTTGTGAGATTTAGCGACCTCATTTCTATCTAGATTTTACACCACAGTTGTAGCATAAAACCCCCAGAGGGAGGTCAATCTAGTTTAGTGCAGAGTCCTAGATCATTTCTTAGTTTGCCAAACTTTGTCTCCTGGGAACAGAATGGCAATATCCAGGGCTACAGAGAGGACTTTTTCCCCAAAAAACTTCATTTCATATATTTTCAAGAAATCAAAGCTGGAAACAAAGTTCCCATGTGTACCAAAATATTCATAGTACTTTTTGTAGTAGCAAGGAAATGGAAGGAAAGTAGATGCTTTGTAATTGAGGAGTGGTTAGAAAAAAGCAGACCAACTATGGTATATGAGTTTAATGGAAGATTACTGTACAATATGAAAAGATGAATATCAAGAATTTGGAGAAAGATGGGAAGATTTGTATAAATGAGTTCAGGGTGAGCTAGAGAACCAAGAGTATAATATTCACAATGACTGTAGTGATGTAATGAGCAGATTATTAGAAAGAAATTAGATTTTGATTAATGGAAAAAGAAGAAAAAAGAAAACGAAAGAGCTAGAGAAAAGATTAAAATATTCCTTCTTCACAACAAAAAAAGTGAGGGATTGCTAGGACTGATTATTGTACATAATATCAGGAAGGTTTTTTTTGTATGGTATGTTTTTACTTAACTTTTTCTTTGTTTAGAGGGTTCAGTCTGGGGGGTAGGGTGGGAAATGACTATGTTATACACACACACACACATAAACTGTCTGTCTTTCTGTTCCTCTGTCTTTCTATCTGCCATATCAATCCACGAAGAATTGATTCTGAATTTAAAGAGAGTCGTTTACTTACAATTAAAATGTTGGTAAAATTATAGAACTGCCAAAGACTCCTGAAAACCCTCCCAGCATAGCTGCTCATGGTAAACATGTGGCAACTTTTTAATGGGTTTTTGGAAGACCTTAAGGCAAGCCTCTACATCCCAGCTGTGATTCTTTGACCAGCTGGCTGGCCTGGGTCAGCAAAGAACAGTCGATTAGAAAGAAACATTCAGCTTTCCCAGGGGTCTTGCCAGAGGCCAGTGGTCTCTGAACATAAGAAATTGCTTGTTCACAGCTTCAACCACTATCCGACATTGTGCAGTTCACAGAAGTCACAGGATTTGGTGGGCTACCTTTCAGTTACATATATTCTTTTCCTCCTTCGATCTCTAGCACTTCATCATAATTCAAGGCTTTACTTTAGTAATTCTGCATATAGAAAAACCTATGGCTATGTAGTAAATACATTTTTAAGTCATAAAGACACCTTCCCCCCAAGCATTCATTCATAGTTACTATGAGCAATTAACTCTTTGTAGCACAGCAAATCTAAGCTTTGTAAGTTTCTGTAAAGCTGTTTTGCTAGGAGCCAAGAACCATGTTTTGATGTACTCTGATTCATTATGCATTCTCAGGCAAGTCAGTACCTTTGTTTTCATATCTGTAAAATGAGAATGAAAACCATTTGTGTACAATTTTTATCTATCATACAAAGAGATCATAAGAATGAGAAAGTTGTTTTTTTTAATGAATGTTATAAGAGCACCGATTTGGAGTTGTAAGGGACCTTAAAGATTCTCTATTCTATTCCCACCCTCTCATTTTACTGATGAGAAAACTGTGACCCAGAGAAGATAAAAGCCTAAGATCATGTAAGCAAAAAATGACTGAAGTCTTCTCTCTTTCCACTGAACCATTTACTATACTACATCCATTCAAACTTTGTGGTTAGTATTATTAACCATTAGTCGTGTCCAACTCTTTGTGACCCCACTTGGAATTTTCCTGACAAAAACACTGAAATGATGGTTTGCCATTTCTTTTTTTTGGCTTGAATTATAGATGAAGAATTAAGGTAAGTAAGTTAAGTGACTTGTCCAGCGTCACACAGCTAGTAAGTATCTGATACTGGTTTGAACTCAGGTCCTCCTGATTCCATTCTGTCCATAGATTTCCCCATTCAAACTTATAGAATAGTATTCAAGGGATGTGTGTGTGTGTGTGTGTGTGTGTGTGTGTGTGAGAGAGAGAGAGAGAGACAGAGACAGAGACAGAGAGAGACAGAGAGAGAGGGGAGAGAGAGAGAGAGAGAGAGAGAGAGAGAGAGAGAGAGAGAGAGAAGAGAGAGACAGAAAGAGAGAGTGACAGAAAGAGAGAGTGACAGAGAGACATACAAAGACATAGAGAGACAAAGAGGGAGAGGGAGAGAGAGAGAGAAAGAAGAATCAGTTAGATAAAGGGAGAGAAGAAAAGGAGAAAGCAGAAAAGGGCATGGAAGAAGAGGAGGGCAATTTCAGCTCATGCTGTGGCTCTCAGAATTCTACCTAGTTACTTTAACTTCCCCTATACAATGACTTGTACAGGTTAATATTTATTTATGTTCTTTTAAGACTGTTACCAAGTACGTGTGTGTGTGTGTGTGTGTGTGTGTGTGTGTGTGTGTGTGTGTGTGTGTGTATTGCTTAGTGCTTAATTCCAGGCCTTCTACTGACTTAAATTTTGTCCATGATTATGGTGATGAGTGTGTAGCAATATATACTGATCTCAAAGATACTTCAATTTTGCCCATCTTCAATGTAAGGGTCATCTCTGAATCATTATAGCATGTAAATATTGCTGCCTTGTAAGGGATGGACAGGTTTTGAATCTCAACCATCCCAAAATCCTACATCAAAAACTACATGAGAAACGCTGTTATAGGTAAAGCATGAACTCTGAATGCTCTCTCTTTCTTTGCCTTATATTAGCTGCTCTGTGGGAGTAGTTACCAACTAAATGAACTAGCCATTGGCAGGGACTCAGATGGTAGTTTTCAAATTCATAATGAAGCCTTTATAATCATCAGGGGCCATAAAACAAGCAGCTCTTATTGTAGAGTTGTATTTTTGAAAGGAGGAGAGACTATCCCCCCTCACTGGAAGGAAGGCAGGGGTATTGCCCTGGAAATGAAGTTCAGAAGCCAAGAGAAGAATTGCCCCCATTGAGTGAATGGTCCCCTCATTGAGGGAGGGAGGAAGAAAGAAAGCAGGAGAGACTGATTGACAATCCCATTGGAAACCCCAGAAAGCTCAAAGCTCTTTCAGAAGTGGTTATCAGCTGAATTCCTGTGAGCAGGCTTCAGTGATGAGGCGTGTGAATTGGGGGAATTTACAGGTCAAGGCTCTTTCCTGATAGGGACAATCAGTATCTTCTCTCTCCTGCAGGTGTCTGTATGACTCAGCCCCTGAAGTCATTGAGGCCAGATCTGATAGCTTGTACTAATCTTCCAATACACCATACCCGATGTGCTGCTCAGTTTTAGGCACACTGTTGTCCATTTTGGAGAACTTAGTGAGTGCACATGGTATTTTCAATCATGTGTGAATCTCTGTGATGCCATTTGGGATTTTCTTGGCAAAGATACTGGAGTCGGTTTGCCATTTCTTTGTCCAACTCTTTTTACAGATGTAGAAACTGAGGCAAATAAGAATAGGTGCCTGAAGCAGACTTGAACTCAGGAAGATGAGTCTTCCTGCTCCAAACCCAGCGCTCTATTCATTGCACCATCTACTGTGCATAAGTTATTTTTATTTATATTTTTATCTTAAATATATATATATATATAATATAATTAATAATGATATGAATCTTTGTCTATTTTACAAATTTCTTGAAAATCAAGTACAGTTTTGTATTCTATAATCCTTAGAGTCTAGTTCTGTGTCTCATACTCTTATCAAATTATATTTATGATTATGGCAAATAGAATGATGCATCTATAGGTATTGATCTCATAAACAAATCCCTTCAGCTTTTTCACTGTCCCAGCCTAAGGATAAACTAGACCAGTTTGAGAGAGAGAATTGGGGCCATAAGGCTTCCAGTGGCAGTAATTGTTCTTCTTTATGCAAGCATACTTTCCTGTTGGCTTCAGTTTCTAGACAAATTCTAGTCCTCTCTGAACTATTATCATGGTTCTGTTCAGATGGTTTGTGAAGAGAAAGTGCTTGGTGTTATATGTTGTATTGGATACAAGTAGTTCTTTAAGGCCAGTGCTCTTCATCTGCTGCCCCATTTAATGTGGGATAATTGAGAGCTTATTTGACTAAGGATTCCTCTGTCTTATCCTCATTCTTGATCAACTGAAATCACAAGGATCCCTTCCAGCTCTAAAACCTGATCTTAGGAAATTATGTTTTTAATGGTCACAAATAAAAACAATGATGGCTTCTTTGAGAATGCCAAATCCTCATTTTAACTCTCCAATTTAAATTTTGAAGTTTAGTAATGTAAATATGTAACAATAGTCCCTTTTGGGCAAGCTGATCCTGTGGACCTATTATCCTGTCTGCACTGGTATAATATGCCACCATGAATGAATAGCATATGATTTAAAAGACCAGAAATTGAGATGTCAAGGCTCTTTCCACACCAAAGGAATCCCTTTAATTCCCTTATGTCCCTTTCTCCTTTTTTAAAAAAGTCTTATTCTCAATGTGGATCAAAGCATAATATTTTCACCTTTTTTTGTCACTTATTTTTTTTCCTTGTTATTTTTTCCCCTTTTGATCTGATTTGTCTTGTGAGACAAATATGGAAATATGTTTAGAAGAATTGCACATATTTTATCTACATCGAATTGCTTGCTGTCTTGGAGAGGGGAAAGGGAGGAGGAAGGAGAGAGGGAGAAAATTTTGGAATATAACATTTTGCAAAGGTGAATGTTGAAAATTATTTTTGCAAATATTTGAAAAAATAAAATATTATTAAAATAAAAAATAAAATATTAAAAATGTCTTACTTAAAAGTTGACATTGAACACAAGTGTATTTATCTAACTTTGTTTAGTCACTGTTTATTGTTGTTTAGTCATTTAATCACTTCCAACTCTTCACAATTCTTTGAATTATAGAATGCCAATACCATGGGGTTTTCTTGGCAAAGATGGTTTGTGAATATTTTGCCATTTCTTTCACCAGTGGATTATGGATGACACATTTCTTTCATGACACAGGTTAAGTGCTTGCCCAGGGTCACACAGCTAGTTAGTGTATGAGGATTTGAATTCAGGTCTTCCTGACTGCAGGTTCAGTGATTTATCCACTGGGCCATCTAAACTACCTTCTAATAACTGTTCACATTTAAATATTTAACTAACTAATCTAGATAGATAAATAAATGAATATTTAAAATTAGTAAAATTTAAATAACTTAATAAGAAATTAATTTCAGTGTATAAAATATCAGCATCTGAGTTCAAATCAGGTTTTGGACTAGCTGTGTGACTATACAAGTCACTCAACTTCAGTTTGCCTCAGTTTCCTCATCTGTAAAATGTAACCTTTACCTCCCAGGGTTGCCATGAGGTTCAGATGAAATCACAGTTATAAAGCAGTGCTTTATAAATGGTAGCAGTAGCTCTTTTTGTAATGGCAAGAAATTGGAAATTGAGTGGATGCCTATCAGTTGGGGAATGACTGAATAAGATATAGATAAATGTAATGAAATATTATTATTCTATAAGAAATGATGAGTAGGCTTATTTCAGAAAGGCCTAGAGAGCCTTACATGAATCGATGTTAAGATAAATGAATAGAACTAAGAGAACATTGTATGTAGCAACAGCAAGATTATGTGATGATCAACTATAATGGACTTGGCTCTTTTCAGTGAGGTGATTCAAGGCAATTCAATAGACTTGTGATGGAAGAAGCCATCCACATCCAGAGAGAGAACTATGAATACTGAATGTAGATCAAAGAATACTATTTTCAACGTTGTTGTTGTCGTTTGTTTGCTTGTTTGCTTCTCGTGTGTTTTATTCCCTTTTGATTTGACTTTTCTTGTGTAGCATGATAAATATGGAAATATGTTTATAAGACTTACATGTTTAACCTGTATTGGATTGCTTGATGACTAGTAGAGTGGGGAGTGGGAAAGTGATGGAGAAAAATTTGGAACACAAAGTTTTGCAAAAGTGAATGTTGAAAACTATCTTTGCATGTATTTGGAAAAATAAAAAGCCATTAAAACCAAACATTAGCTATTACCTGTTAAACAGTATCAACAATTATTAGTCTCAACTTATATAGTCATTATGTCTTCTCTATTTCTCTGATTCTATTTATTTTTTGCTTTTCATTGTTTTGTATCTATGTATCTGTCTATCCAAGTATCTTTATACCTTATACCTGTTGGTCTTAATTGCATTATAGTATTCCATTTCATTAATGTACCACACTTCATTTAAACCTTCCCCTATCATTAGACATTTAGGTTGCTTCCAGTTTTTTGCATTATATATAATGAGGTTTGCTCATTCTGTAATTGCATGCACTTAGGCATAGCATAGGCAAAGAAACAATCACTGATAGTGAATAAATGTTTTATCTCTGAATATTTATGACTTCCAAAGACAGTTTCAATATAGTGACAGCTAAAGGTATGAAAGGATTTAATTAAACTATACATCACCAGTGGCTACAGGGTCTGGCAAATGTCAATATGTAAGAGTGTATTAAAGGAAATTGCCTACCTACTATGAAATAGCCAGTGTTAGATGAGGTATTAATGAAGATGCTAGAAAAGTTGTAGAATCACAGAACTTTAGTGTTCAGTACTCATCTTGAACAATTAAGACAAGGACCACTGGGCCTCTCAGATTCAGTGGGGTGTTAGGGAAGGATCACAGAAGGATCAGAGAAACCAGTGTTTCAATTCTGATTCTGTTATTAACTCAATATGTGATCTCAGAAAAGTCTTTTAATTGAAGAATGAAGGGGTTTACAGATGAGGATATGACATTCAGAGATCAAATAAGAAAACACCTGTTAAAACACCTTTGCAAAACTTGCAACACGGGAAACCTCACCCGGCCCGGACATGGAAAGGATTGACAGATAGCTCTTTCTTGATTCAAATGGGTCTGTGATCTGGCTCTTAGTAAGTCCAAAGTCTTTCATGCCTACCCATTCCAAGAAACCCTTTTTCCCATATCCTGCCATAAGTTTACTATTGTAGTTTTGCAGTTTCTGAAAGGCAGTCCTCCTCTCTTTCTTCTTCCATGCAATTCTGCATCTGCCTGGCACATTTATACTATCTCTGCATGGATATATAAAACTATTTGTAATGGGTACATGAGGCGGCTCTTATACTGTGACCCCTTACATGTACTGGATTTCTGGACTGGCTTGCACACCTCTACCTACCCTCTCATTGGCAGGTCTAAATTCCTGGAGAATAACTGTTACCATGCAGCTACATTAAAACTCTCTCAGGATCTTAAGAATAACTCTGTAGTGGGAAAATAGACTTTTCCTCCTCAACACTACAGCTCTTGAACCCATATTGAGCCCATTCATTCACACATAATCAGCTGCTTATAGTAAGAGATATCATTAGATCTTAAACATAACCATTTATTTAACAATAAGACAAAAACAATCAATCAATACATCACAGGTCTATGAACATTTACTCATTGTTCTGGGTCACACTCTTTCACTAAGGTACTCTCTTGGAAAGAATGGGCCCACATAGAAATCTTGCTGGGAAGCACATGAGTGAGAAAAACCCATGTACTTGGGGTAATTCAAATTCTGTACTTGATCATTTGTTTATTTGGGAATATTTGAGGTATTCCTTTGCTAATTCTGTTTCTGCCTTGCTCCTCATTTTTTTTTCTAGCTGGCCAAATCCTTTTCTCCTAGACTCAAATTAATGAGGCATTTCCACAAAAAGTCTTTGTAGCCATAAAAGTTGATGCTTGAGCTTTGTCCTAAATGAAGCCAGAGCTTCTATGACATAGAGGTGAGAATTGGAATGAGGACATTTTATGTGGTATGGCAAGATATGGGAGATGAGTAACACGTGATTAAATCCCTCTTCAAGAGTTCTTGATGTGTTTGAATTACTGTTAGTTGACATTTCAAAAACATTTGTTATACCTTTCTTTTATTCCTTATGAGCAACTCATTTAGCTTTTATCTCCTTAGGTGGGAAATAAGGGGAATAGCCTGCATAGACCAACTTCAAATATATGAAGCCCCAGTCTCAAAATAAACACCCAGCTCCTTTCTCTCTGTCAGGATTTGGCCTTGTTTTTATGACTTCTAATACAGGAGAAGGACAAAAGTAGGAACAGAGCGAAGGTGTGCCCACCTTTAGCTCTATATGACAACAACCCTTTCCTTCTTGTCTTAATTGGTCTCAAGGTAGCAAAAAACAACAACAAAAAAAGGCTTGAACTAAACTTACTTCTATCAATTCAGTAATCCTGGGAGATCAGGCATGACTGACAGGGATTAAGCTGAAGGGGATTTCATATCCATTATTTCTTCATGGGAAGAGTCTGGGAAACTAGATCTTAGCTAGAGCAAGGAGAAGGTGTGTGTGTGTGTGTGTGTGTGTGTGTGTGTGTGTGTGTGTGTGTGTGTGTGTAGGGAAGGGAGCAATTCTATGTGTCATAGAACACTATTATCTTAGAAGAATCAAAATTGTAGATGACCCAAGGCAATGGAAAGCTACGTGGTTGGTGTGTAAACAGGCTGCAGTGTATTACCAACAATGCTTTCCCAGACAAGTGGCGTAAAATTAATTTCCTTTTCCTTGGTTCCGAATTAGGAATCAGACAGATAGCCCTGTCCTTTCTTTACACACTCACTTAAAAGCAACAGGCAACGGAGCCTTTTAAGATTCTCTACCACTACTGAAGTGGTCTGCTTTCTGAATAAGATCTGCCCAGAGACAATTTTTCTGAGAGTGAAACTCTCTCTCCAACTTCCCACTTGTTCAGGGAAATTCAAGGGGATTCTTACATGGATTAAGAGGCCTTTGTTTTATTCTCTCATTTCAGCAGTTGTAATAAAACTTTAGTTTGCCCTTAATTTCCTCAAGGAAAGCCACAGTCTTATTTCAGGGGCTAAGCCTCCTCTTATATTGCGAACAACCATGGGTTCTAGGCTTCTTCAGCTCCTTTCCATCTGGTCCTCATTTTCCCAAGCTGTCAAACTATAGTATTTTTAAGGTCATAAGATCATAAGGTTAGAACCAGAAGAAGAACACCAGAGGTCATTTAGACCCCAACTTCTTAAACTATGGTTCATGACCCCATGTAGGTTACATAACTGAATGTGTGGGTCACAAAATCATGATTTATTATCAAAAAGCATTTGATTTCTATACCTACATGCCTAGGGTCATATAAAAATTTTTCAGATAAAAAGGGATTGTGAGAGGAAAAAGTTTAAGAAGCCTTGCTCTAGACTAACTCTCTAAGCTTAAAAATTAAGAGACTGAGGACTAGCAAGAAATGGTGAAATGATTCACCTAAAGACATATACATAGTAACTGATAATTAGAATTTAAACTTCTCTCCTTTAGTACCAAATCTACTTCATCATGCTATATTTTCCACTCATTACTTCTTGATAGTGACATTCATTTATTCATCCTACCCATCCTCTCGAGTTTCCTTCAAAGCATTTCTTTATCCTTGAAATTCCCTCCTGTCTTCTACCACCCGTCCCTCAGACGGCCTCATTATTTCATTTCCATCTCTTGAATAACTACAGAAATTTCAGCTTCCCCATGAATATGAGGCTAATTCTCTGGTTGTTTCTTGCAATGGAGGGGGGTTGTCTTAAAACATACCATCAAAAGGGAGTTCCTGGACTAAGGTAAAATTAGCTCTAATTAGTAGCAGCTATTCCTTGGTCTACTCAGTACCAGCTTCTAGGTATCTACACATAGATAGATAGAAAAGCAGCTGACCCTTTAACTGATACTGGTTCAGGAAGAAGTGTACAGACATGTAAAAGGGAAAAAAAGGGGGAAAGCAAGCCCAGACTCTAAATGTCATAGGACAGAAAGAGAGGCAGGAAACAGGTTTTTATAATGAGCATAGGAGGAAACGTGTTAATTCTCACAATTGTACTTGTCATTCAGCTTTGAGCAGGAAGGTTGACTTCTTTATGGTCCTTGTGTCAAGCTCTGGTGGTCTCCTTGAAGTACTGTGATGGTTTCTAAGTACTGAGCTCTTTTGTGACAACAAGGCACAAGGGTTTTAAAAGATCTGGGCTGGCCAGGATCCGAGAACTCCTGCTACAAACATTATCTCAGGATAGGAGAAGGACTTATATAGAGTGAGTATTCTTAGGGCTAAGACATTTGCTGAGCTCAACCTTGTCTTTTTATTACATTTTCCCCTAATATTTTGATTTGTTAGCTCCCAGGCAGGACAGTACCAGTACAGCAGCTCATGTAAGATCCCGTGGGGTGACAGATATCATATCTTCACTGTACCTTTTTTTCTAAAAGGAGGGCAATCAGGAGAGCAAGAAACATGACTTGGAAGGGGAAGGATCCCCTACTGGACATACTACATGTGTTATTTCATTTTACTGATGAAGAAACATTTAGAATGGTGGATAGGTAAAACTAAAAACTAAATAAAGACTAAACCAGAACATCAAATTGAGCAGCAAGGTGATGAGATGGATAGAGCATTGACCTTGGAATCAAGAAGACTCATTTTCCTAAATTCAAACCTGATCTGACACTTAGTAATTGTGATCCTGGGCAAATCACTTAACCCTGTTTGTCTTAGTTTCCTTATCTATAAAACAAACTAGAGATGGAAATGCAAATCACTCCAGTATTTTTGCCAAGAAAACCCCAAGCAGGGTCATGAGGAGTCAGACATGGCTGTAAAATGACTGAATGACTATTAGAAAAGTTAAGTGACTTCTCTGTCCTCTTCAAGGTACCAATTTGACTCCAAGTTTTCCTTGTCTTCAAGCCTAGCAATCTATTCCCATATATCACTATTTCTCTTGGAATGACCTATAAAGTCTTTTCTAAGTCTGAATCCCATTAGAATGTTTTGTAAATCTTAAAATACTATACTGCCAGTTATTATCATTACATTTAGCAAAGTGCTTTGTAGCATCCAAGGTACTTCCACATATATGTGCCAGCCTTTCAAACCTACTAAGGTTTAATCACTTTTCCAAGATGTTAATTATTACTCCCCTTTATGTACTTCTCAGCCCAAGCAGACTAGCCTTCTTGCCATTCCTCACATATGACAATTCATCTCCATCTCTAGGCCTCTCCTCCATGCTTGGACAGTCCTCCTGCCTAATTTCTGTTAGAATCCTTAACATCCTTCATTGCTCAGCCCAAATACCATTTTCTACTTTGAGACTTCCATATCCATCTAGCTGTTAATATTTCTTCACTTATTACCTTTTATTAATATTTTCATAGACATTTATATATGTCCAAGTTGTCTCCTTGGATAGAATGTGAGCTCATTAAAGTGAGGAACTTCTTTGAATCTAGGATTTAGTACAAAATTGATGATTAGTAAATGCTTACTAATCAATTAATGACATCTTTTACTCTCAAAACAACCCAGTGATATAGGCAAGGTTTATATCAACCTCATTTTTCAGATGATGAAGTTACTAGTTGTAAGAGTTGGATCCTGGGTCATTCACATCATATAGTATTTAGCACAGAACCATCCCCAGTGGGATTCTTCATAATACATTTTAATCATACGGCCAAAACTATGTTCTCCAACTAGTAGCTGCCGCCATCTGTCTGCCTCATCTCTGCTAACATATTCCATGCAATCTTGAGGAAATACTCCACTCCAAGGATAAAAAGGAAAGCCACAGAAATGTTGTGACACAAACTTTAGCCATCCATGGTAGTAAGACCTCTCAGAGAATAAGGAATGTCTTTCCAAGTTGAGACCCTTTGGTCATCCCACAGGGAGCTGACTCCATGTACCTCCTTGCTCTCTTATTTCTGTAATTTGGATTGGATCTCTTTACAGTGGGCTGAATATGAGGGAATTACAAAGTGCATGTTGGCAGGATTGCATTTCGGTGATGCTGAGTCTCTCAAAATAGAAGCATGAATTGCAGGAGAACAAGATTTCGGGGCAGCAAGATCCAGAGTAATGACTGTTTTGTTAATGATGAAAAGTACAAATGTCTCTATATGAGAAGATTAGCAAATGGGACTCCTTGGCTGCCCTTCTGCTCAGTTACAAGGCAAAATCTGTTTCTTATTTGTTCCTCACCCCATTTGTATAGTCTGAGCAATTAGAAACATCAGCTGATTTTTCTCCTGAGCCCTTGAGAGGATTTTACAGGTCTAAGACTTTTTACTGGACTGAATTTTTATTGGACAGATTTTCCTCTTTGTCCTATGTGCTAAAGTTTCCAAAGTAAGTCACTATGCAAAATGGCCTTTTTAGACTCTGATTAAAGCTTTATTGCACTTATAACTTGATTGGTGCTTGGCATACAGTAAGTACTTAATAAATGCTTACAGATTAACATTAGCACTTCCTCAATATGGATCTTTCCATAAGGTACCACATTTACACATGGAAATATGGAATTGCTTTTTTTTTTAAAGTCAAAGAAAGCACACAGAGAGAAGGCAAATTTAGGCAGGAGATTATCTTTAGCCTTCCACTGAGGCTTCAATTTTTAAATGTAGTGTAGTGCAAGGGAAGAAGAAATGAGTTATCTTAATGTGTCATCCAGACAAAGAGATTCATTTAAACCATTGAAATCCTCCAAGAAAATTCTGAGCAATTGAATTGGTTTTTAAAAAATCACTTTAGTTGCCAAGAGAAGTAATAGAGTACATTTTCCACTTGACCTCAGCTGGAGATAGAATTTTTCTTCTTTGGATTTTTGGGGGTATGTTAGAAAAAGAAGCATGAGAATAGGAAGATTGACTATGTTCTTGGGGCTTCCCTTACTAGTAGCAGATCTGTTGATTTCCAGCAGTAACAACCAGTATTTTGTCAAATTCTTTCCATTTTTCAGCTCTTAACTCATTTTCTTCCTTTGTAGAATTGTGGAGATTTTTTTGGGGTGTCCCAGGTTTACACTCTAGAATGTTTGTGTCTACACTGTGTAAGAAATAAGCTTTAGTTAATGTCACCATGCCTCTGGTATGTTATGAAAGAGTGTAGGGGAAATGGTTTGTGCTTTCTCTTCTAAATGGAAGGAAGACCACAGAGATAATTGAAACTTATAATATTAGGGGGAATTTTATTCCTTTACTTTTACAGAAAATGAGGTTTGTGTCCCAGCAAAAGTGCTACGAAATATTCCCTTAAAAGCTCTAGGCACATTCACATAGCTGAACACACATGAGGGGGAATGTGTCTCTCTCTTCTCATCCCTTCTCGCCCTTACCCTCTTGTTTTTGTGCCCATTGGCCCTGCCTCACTGCTCTTACCAAGAGGACAAGAGTGCAGGAAGTAACTGCCATTTCTAATGAGTTCTGGCCCTCTTTTTGTTGTTAGATTTCCCAGCTCATGACTGAACCTGGACGAGAGGGACTGACAGAAGCTGCTCTGAACCGCTACAATGCAGATAAACCCTCTGTGTACAGCTTTCCAGCCTCACAGAGCCCTTGTGCTACCAGTGAAGCTTCTCCGGGCACCTCAGTGGCAGCATCCTTCTTTGCCAGGTAAGAGATGTCTTATGACTTTTCAATCTCTCCTGTGAAATATGTTGGGTCATAATTGATATGAATGAGTGAAAGCCTTGGAACAGGTTTTCTTTGGGTCCATTCTTCCAGAATGCCTTTCTAAAGATTATCCTGGCCACATATGCTCATTTTAAGGGGCTTCTTAATGATTCCTGCTTCCAGGTGGTTTCTTTGTGGTACAAAATAAATGGTTTTGAATATTTCCTCTGAAACACATATATATCCATCCCAGTTGTATGCCCCTGGCTTATTCAGTTATCATATTCCACGTAGATGATCCAAATAAACATCTGTAATATTCAACATAAATAGGGAATTAGATGTGTAATTTCACTGAAGTAAATAACTCTCAGCTAAAGAAGGAGCAGCTAGGTGGCTCAGTGGATAGAGTACCAGGCCTAGAGTAAGAAAGATTCATGTGCATGAAATCAAATCCAGACTCAGCTACTTAGGCAAGTCACTTAACCCTGTTTGCCTCAGTTTCCTTATCTGTAAAATGAGCTAGAGAAGAAAATGGCAAATCATCCCAGTGTCTTTGCCAAGAGACACAACTGAAATTCCTGAGCAACAGCAACAGCTAAGGAAACCACTTGTAGAGCATGTAGGGCCATGCTTTCTCTGCAACTTAAGGTGTTAGCAAGTTGTCTAGAACACTAAGAGATTAAATGATTTACCTAGGGCTACAGAGCTAGTACAGAGCAGCTAGATTTGTGCCATACACTTTCTATGAAATTGTAATTGTTTTCATGCTCATCATTAGCATCCTTGGAGCTGAAGGAACTTAGAGATTATAAAGTCCAGCCTTTTCATGTTGAAGATGAGGGAACTGAGTCTCCAGAGGTATGAAGTACCCATATCAAATAACTAATCAGAATTGGGATTCCATCTAAACTAACTTCTTAGTTTATCATTCCCCATTCCCCCCTGTAATTTTTAAGCCATTTGCCTCATTGACTTCCAATTTGAGGCTCTGCTTTCCTCTTACAACTTTTCTAAATCACATTTGGAAAAATAAGTTTATGACTTATCCATGGGAAACATTGCGTAGCATTTTTTGTTCTCCTTGAAT
Source organism: Sminthopsis crassicaudata (assembly GCF_048593235.1). Taxonomy (NCBI): domain Eukaryota; kingdom Metazoa; phylum Chordata; class Mammalia; order Dasyuromorphia; family Dasyuridae; genus Sminthopsis; species Sminthopsis crassicaudata. The sequence continues at coordinate 398,173,583 of NC_133620.1, forward strand.
ATGGCCTCCATTAGAAGAGGAGGGAGTGGTATTCAATAGGTATGGGAGTCCAATAAGAGGGAATCAGGGGATAGCAAGAATATTGGCTTGGGGGACACATAGACTCTGTGGAAGGAGTTGTTTATGTTTTGTGCTATTGCCTCTTATGAACTTTCGTCATCTTAGAAGTGGGAGTGATGTAGAGATATAGGTGTTATGAGGTATGAACTATTGTGAACAAAAATAACTGGATGTTCCTTAATCCCCCTTAGTAGAGAAACCAAGCTTCATGAGAAACAAAGATAAAGAATCTCAGCATGATATCCAATGGATAGAAAAGTTTATGGGGAAAGGAATAGTAATAATGTTATATTATAACACACACATGTGCTGCCTTCTTGTTGTTGGGTTGTTCTCAGTCCTGGCTGACTCTTTGCTTGGTAAAGACACTGGAATGGTTCTTTATCCAGCTCCTTTTAAATATGAGGAAATTGAAGCAAGAAGGGTTAAGTGATTTGTTTAGGATCATACAGCTAGTAAGTATCTGAGACCAGATTTGAACTCAGGGAGATGAGTCTTTCTGAGACTAAATCCAGTATTTTATAACTGTGCTACCTACACATATGTATATAACTACATAATACATTATATACATATAAAGCATGATAGTAGTTATTATTTCTTAACCCAGAGTTTATCAATGAGATCATAGGTCTAGACAATACTGATATTGTAATAGTTATGAAACTCTCTCTCTCTCATCTCTCTCTCTCTCTCTCTCTCTCTCTCTCTCTCTCTCTCCCTCTCTCTCTGGTCTCAGACCTTACTAGGTGATTTTGAATGAGTCCTTTAACTGAGTTCCCTCAAATATACATTGGGGATAATATAAAATCAAATGGAACATTTATAAAGTACTTAGCACAGTACCTGGTATAATGGAGGTGCTCAATAAATGCTTATTCCATTCCATTTCCCCCTACATCATGACATTATTCTCTTCATGTATAAATAATGAACAACAACATATGTGAATATTTTCACACAGATAGTATATATAAACATATCTATTCCAGTCTCTCATAAATGCTCTTGTATCCTCAGTTTACCAGAACTAAGCTACTTGCAGGTGATCACACAGCTATCCAATGGGGGGGGTTGTCTGAGATGGAATTCAAAGGCAGTCTTTTTCTGCCACAATCTTTTCTCCGTCTACTCCCAGAAGCTGCCAGAAAGCAGCAAACAAGTCCTGGAGTGGGATTAGACAATAGATTACTAAACTCCTGGGCAAATGAGTAACTACAAAGGAACAGGTTGGAGAATTGCTAAATGAGAAACAAAGGGCTTGATTGAGGACAGACTTTACATTAATCTGGAAGGTTTTACAAGCAAGCAAATAAAAGAACTGAGAAGTGACTGGTTTCCAAGGACTTCCCTAAGTCCTTTTTCTATTGTGGAGACAAATGGGGCTGACTGAAAACAATGACACTTGACTTGGAGGATTTGCTGAAGCTAGGGAGGAGAGAGTGGGGAAGGTGGCCAGCCATCAGGGAGAGGTTGGGAATCTGGGAATGCTAAGATGCTTTCAGTGCTGGACAGAGCACTTAAAGTGATGGGAAACCAACCTGCTGAGTTCTCTATTGTCAGGGCTTGTTAGATGAGCTTTCAAATAGCTAAGGAGGCTCTCAGGGGCTGCATAAATCCTGATGGACTTTTTATTATTTTGTGAGTTCTGACAGTGTGCTTGGTTCTTCATGGAGAGAAGTGTTAATAGCATATGGCAGGTGCTCAAAAGGCTTACAATCCACCATGGGGAAGAGTACCATTTGAAAAGAGTCATTCTTGGTATTTATTCACAGTCTTTAATCTCATGAGCTTCAAGTGCCCTCAGATAATTAAAACTTGGGCATCACACCTCCCTGGGGATGGAATAAATGTGAAGAGATACATTTCTTTTTGCCAGGTGTGAAGCAATGCTCGGAAATGAAACACCTTGACCTTAGCAGAAAGTCCACTTCAGAGCTAGGGATGTATCTCATCCCCTGGAATCCATCCATTAAACCCAAACAGCTGCATTTATCCTATCAGCCACCTGAGTTCAGTCTTGAAGAGACATCATCTTTAGCCAAACCAAGGATCTATTCTGTATTGATAGTGTCTGGGAGTTGGCAATGGTAAGATCTGCATCAGAGTGGAGGGTCAAGTTCAGAGAAACTGGAGAAGCTAAATTCTTCTAGAAAACAGTGAGCTATTGTTTGGGGCAGCTAAATGGAACCATGGATAGAGAGCTGTCCTGGGAGTCATTGGATTCTTGCCTTGGACACTTATAGCTACGTGACCTGTGTAAATCTTTTAACCTCACTGAGCCTCAGTTTCCCCATTTAAAAGTGGGGATAATAATATCATTTACTTCATGGAATTGTGAGGATAAAATGAGCAATAAAACACTTTGCAAATCTTATGGTGTTATGTCAATGTTAATTATCATCATCATCATCATCATCATCATCATCATCATCATCATCATCTTGGAATCTGAATGAATAAATGGGAGCACAATGGAGGCTAAGGAGGGAAAAACAAGTCATGCAAAAAGCAGATATTCTCATTATCCACATTTTCCTTAAGGTTTTTTTACCCCGAGAAATATACAGAGCAAACCTTTCTACAGTATCTTTCCTAAATCTGTAAAATGGGAATCATAATCCTGAACCATGAATGATTTCATGATAGGTCTTGTACTTTTTTGAATCTCCTGTGACAAATTTTGAAGATGGTATTTTCTACCATTTTTGACAGTGGTATCATGGTGTTTTGCCAGCACTCTTTTGAACTCCTTTGCTGGGGAATTGAAGGAACCCTAATTCACATAAGCAACCATAAACAAAAAAATGGCAACAGATAATAAAAAGGAATATATTAGTCTTGTTTGATTAACTCCTAAATTTTTCTGGATTCTTAAGTTCACTGAGAGACTCATATATAGCTGGCTGTGCAATCATGATATTCCCCAATGGGGAATTTTCCTTGCGATGATTCCAATAAACAGTTATAAAATCAGGCAAGTGATTTTTCATATTGGTTGAAAGTTCTTCTTGGGCATAATTTTTCATGTAAAATATTTAGCTCTGTGGTGATACAGGGAATTCAGTCCATTTCAGCAAACATTTTATTAAGCAATGTTTGTCGTCCTTAAGAAACCTACATTCTACTGGGTAGAGGGACGGGGAATGGGGAAAGGGAACAGCATTTAATTGCAAGAGTAAAACTGACTGAACACCAAATCAGCGAGACATCCTGAAAATCTAATACTTGAATTCCTGCTGAATTTTGACACCAAGGGCTATCCCTCTTTAACTTAGAAGATGGTCTATGTAAATTACCCTGGACTAAAATGTGTTCTACTATGTTGCCAACATGGTGATAAGCCCCTAGGTTTTAAGTAGAGTGATTGGATGGTGGTTTTTAGAACTGAATTCTCAGATTGTATGGCTTGGAATTTTTGGAGTCAAAATGCATCTTCTGATAACCTTCCATCTTCTTATTGATTATACTCATTGTCATATTTATTCATGGTTGAAAATGAACTACTAGAGCATTTTAACTTGCCAATTTGAGTTCAAAATAAGGATTCCAAAATTAGCTAAAAACAACCAGTTTGTCCTCAAACTTGTAAAATGTACCTGATGCTGTCTCATGAGATTAACTCTCTGTTGGGTGTTAAGACATCAGTTGTTAGGACAAAAGCAGCTTGAAACTTGATGTATTCAGAGCTCTGTGTTCACACAAACCTACTCTTGTTGTGTCCATGCCTATTTTTGTATAAGCTATTAGGACCCACTGTTTCCCCTTGAAGTGCTGATGCCCTTGGCTTCTGATGGGTGGCTGTCTTGTGTAACTGCCATATGCTAGATACATAAACAAAATTGTGAGGAACAGCAATACTATATCATGTAGGCCAGGAGAAATTGAGAAGAGGAGCTAATTTTGAGCAGCTTCTTTCTCCCTTTAGTACATTTCTATCTTCTGCTCTAGATATGAGCTCAGAATGAAGTACCTTAAGGGTGCATGCTGTTTAGAGAGAGACTCATTCACTGTTGGAAGGAGAACAGGCTAAATGAATTGACCCAGTATATACCAAACGTCTACAGGCTAGACATTTCATGGGAGAGAGAAGAGGTCCTGGCAACCAAGACTGAATTAATATGAGAGAAACTGAGGTCCTAGGATCTAATATAACTATTGGTTCTCTACTGATTCATTGTCTTCAGTTAGTGTTTCTGTAGAGGTCAAGTTCAGCTCTGACTTTACCTATTAGAAACTTGAAGCCCAAAGGGGACTCAAATAGCTGATATTTTGCCCCCAAAATGTTTCAAATTTTTGGCCATTGTTTTTCTCTTCTGCCTTACAAAGTCACTTATAAAATATTTTAAGAGTGTCAGTTATTATATCTCTCCCTATTTGTATTTAGGCTTGTGGACCTAATTGTGTTTAATCTTAGGCTATGGAGCGCCTCCATCCCTTTTTATTCTTCAGAAATCTGTTTTGCTTATTGATTTCCTTTGGATTTTATTCAAGTTTTCCAACTTTACAATTAAAAATATCTTAAAAGATTTTTTTTTGGTGTTTAAGACTCACTGTAAAATCCCAGATGTGTCCCCCTGCTTTATTTAATTCAAAATACATTAACTAAAAGTATTGCCACTTATTGTTACCTTTTGGCTTGTGTATTGTTAGGCATTTTGGTTTTTGATTTTTGTTTTTGCTTTTGGTACGTTTAAATTTCCACTTTCTTCTGAGAATACAAACTTACATGTCATTGAAATTAAATTTTCAAGTAAATTTTAAGGGGAAAATTCGTTGATTTTTGGTAAATTAAAAAAAACACATTTGCTTTGTGAAAATCATATCTGTCAGTTTTTAATGAACATATGTACATTTCAAGATCTTTGCTGTTATTAGGTGTCAACATTTTCAATTCCTTTATTTATAGTAGTTCTCCCAACTTTAAGAACCTCAACTATGATTTCATTGTTATTGTAATTAGAATGTTATGTGGTTAGGAAGCTTCTTTTATCAATGAATCTCAGCAGGTGCTCTTCAGCTTGACCATGGTACCATTTGTTGACTGGTAGAATTGAGATATTGCTGGGCTTGGAGACAGGGACACTTGGGTTTAAAATTCTGCTTTAGCTATTTACCATTTATATGACTCTGGGCAATTCACTTAAGCTTTTATTTTATTTTATTTTATTTTTTTTTTTTAAGCTCTAGTTACTCCATGGACAAAGTAGGGATAATAATAGTAACAACCTCACAGAGAGTAGGGGATGATCAAATGATCAAATCAATGCATACTTTGTAAACCTTAAGATCCTATTTGAATGCTAGCTATTGTTATATTATGTAAAAGGTAGACTTTGAACTCATATATCTTTATCACTACAAACCATCCACCTCTCCTTGGCTTTATTACTTTATTAAATTCTACTTTGGAACTTCACAAGGTAAGTTAGATGGCATGGGGATAGATGAATAGAATGCTGGATCTGGAAATCAGATCTGAATTCAAAATTTTCCCCAGACACTTATTAACTGTGTGACCCTGATCAATTCATCTTTGCCTGCCTCTGTTTTCTCATCTGTTGAATGGGGATAATGATAGCACCTATTTCCTAGAGTTGTTGGCAGAAGAAAAGGAGACTATTCATAAAATGCTTTGTAAACCATAAAGCTGTCCGTAAGTGCTAGCTATTATTACATGATCCTATTTCACTTATCTGGGAGCAGCATTAAGTTCTGACAAGGCAGGGGAGCTCAGTGCCCCTTCTTTTTAAATAAATTATCTCTTTAATAAATTATCTCATAAATGTGCAAGTCCTGGGTTTAAGTTCCCTTGATAAAGAAAAAGAGGTGTAAAGGTGAGTTTTAGAATCCCAGTCCATTTAGGGGTACCCTCCCAATTCACTTCCTTTAGGGTATCTGTTTGCTCAGCTTGGGCTTTTTCTCTTTTCTGACAAGATCTGCCTTGCTTCCCTTCACTGATTCTTTTTACCCTGGTCCAAAAGGATTCTATTTTTAGGGGCTGGCCTTATTCTTTTTCTGTCCCTTCATGCTTTTGATGGCTTCTTCCACCTTCTCTTTTTAAGCGGGGAATTTACATAACAGCTTTCTCCAAGGAATCTGAGCTGGGCAATTATCTAATTGATCTTCCCTTTGTCCATTTGAAACAGGAGGGAGTTGAGGAATCAGCCCAGTGACCCAATGGGTTGGGGCAAAGTGGGGCTAAGAACACAAAAGCTCTTGAATCTCAAGATCTAATAGTAAAGCTTAGTGTTTTTTCTGTGAACCACCTTATGGGGCCCCCACTTGACAGGACTTAGCTGTGTTAGTATTATTATTTTTTTTTTACAGGCAAAATTCTCTTATAAGGAATATTGTCATAGAGGAGTTCTGTCCTAAAAAAGAGAAAGTCATTTCCATGGTCAAAGCAATAGCTAGTGTCCATAAATAGTGTTTAATCCGGCACAACCAATTCTCTTTATTAATAATTCTAAAAAGCTCTTTCTAACAAGATTCAGTAAGTCCTTTTCTGTAAAGCCTAAAGCAATGCTTCATTTGTGGGACAGTTCCTTTCAGTCCCCAAAGAGAATAGGAGGACTGAGCAATTAACTCTCTCCTTGTTAATCATCCAGTTTCACAAATATTTATAAAACACCTATTGTGCAAAAGTCTAGGAAGTACCATAGTATAGAACACTAGTCCTAAATAATAATACTGAATAATGGTAATTAAACACTTATACTCATAGAGCTAAATGCTTTGTACTTAATATCTCATTTGATCTTTACAACAGCTCTGAGAGGTGGGTGCTACATATTTATCCCTATTTTACAGATGAGGAAACTGAGGCAAATAGAAATTAAATGACTCGCACATGTAGCTAAAATGTGTCTGAGGCCAAATATGAACTCAGATATTCTTGACTCTATATTCTGATGTTGTGTCCCCTGTACCACTTAGTTACTCTGAACAAAACTCTGAAACTCTAACTTTGAAAGCCAGGAAGAACTGGGGTCAAATCTCCATTTTGACACATACTGAATGTATGACCTGGGCAAATCCTTTAACCTCAGGATACTTCCTGCCCTTGTGTGAAAAACTGATGAGCTCAACCACACTGATGACATGATGGCATATAGAATATATTATGTATTATATATAATATTATATATTTTTCGTATCTCTATCTGGATATGTGAAAAAACATTCTATTTGTCCTGGGGATAACAAATAGTCCTAGCCATTATTAAAATCTATCTAGGATTGGGGGAATTAAAGCTGTGGGGATATTAAATACCGTATAATTTCAGAAAATTACATGGTGTTTAATTATATTGGATTATGTTAATATTGGATTATGTTCAGTATCATTAAATAGAATATAATTTGAGAAAGGAGGAAACTAACAACTTAGGGTATAAGAAGAGGTTTTTGTGTTGAAAACAAAACCTAAGATGAACTTTGAAGGAGACTAAAGACTATAAGAAGTGGATGTGAAGAGGGAGTGTATTCCAGGTATGAAGAAAGACAAGCGCATGCAATGGGCTAGAAACAGGCAATAGAAGGGTGAGTATATTGGCTGGTCAGCAGATTACAACTCATTCATCTACGCCTTTTTGTCCTGTGTAATCCTAGTACAAGTCTTTCTAGAAGTCCTTCCTATATGATATATTCAAGTCCTCATGCCCTTTCTTTGGCCTCTGTATTATCTGCCCTTATTAGACTATAAACTCCTTAAGACAAGGGATAAATTTTTATTTTTGTATCCCTTAACGTTTGGCAGATAATGAGCATTAATAAATAAATATTCATCCTTTTTCTCTGTCTCCCTCCCTCCCTCCCTCCCTCCCTCCCTCCCTCCCTCCTTTCCTTTCTTCCTTCCTTCCTTCCTTCCTTCCTTCCTTCCTTCCTTCCTTCCTTCCTTCCTTCCTTCCTTCCTTCCTTCCTTCCTTCCTTCCTTCCTTCCTTCCTTCCTTCCTTCCTTCCTTCCTTCCTTCCTTCTTTCCTTCCTTCCTTCCTTCCTTCTTTCCTTCCTTCCCTCTTTCCTTTAATTTATCCTTTAGTATAAACAAGATCACTAGGAGAATATTGGTGTTAAAGGAAAAAAATTTCCACAGGAATTTTGTTACTGTAAACAGTTTGAATTCATTCATTGAAAGTGCCTCACTTTTAAAATTTTATATTATATTGTATTATAGTTTATTTTATATCTCTGCACTAGACTATAAACTATATGCTAAACTTTTTATCTTATGGTTTCAGATTTAAAACTGGAAGGGACCTCAGACAATAATTTTTTTTTTCCATTTTTACAGCTGAGACCAGAGAATTTGGGTGACATACCTAATGTCACATGGGTAGTAAATGGCAGAATCTAAATTGAACTCAAGCCCCTGGCCATCTTCTGCTGAATCAGGCAGCCTTTCTGGTAGTCAGTAAATGCTGGATGAATTAGAAATTGATTGGCATATGGCCTACTTCCTTCCTATTCCCTCACTGGTTCTTATATACTCCTTCTTTGTTTGGAACTAGGTATTTCTGCCATTTACACAGAATCCCTTCCCCTTTTTTAAAAGTTCAAGTCATTCCTCCCATTATGCTTCTTCTCATGGAGAATCGCTGTAGTCAGAAGGTTCCTTTGTTACAGATGAAACAAGTGAGGCACAGTACGGCTCTGTATTACCTAAATATTATCTAAGTGGTTAAGTGTCGCTCTGGGATTTATACTCTGCTTTCTATATTTATATTTATATCTCTATCTATCTCTATATATGTATGTATGTATCTATATCTATCTATCTATCTATCTTTCTATCTATCTATCTATCTATCTATCTATCTATCTATCTATCTATCTATCTACCGTGTTTCCCCGATAATAAGACCTATCCTGAAAATAAGACACCCACATACTCTTTAATATTCCGCTAAAATAAGCCCTCCCCCGAAAATAAGCCCTATCGAACTTACTATGAAAACGGTCATCATGGTGATCCCCTGCGCTATATGCTGTGTAGCGGTACCTTCAGTAAGCAGCGCCGCCCTCCCCTCCCGGGTGAAACGCACGTCGCGCTCCGAGCTGCATCCAATCAGAGCTGCAGCAGTGAGCGCGTCATCCTCTTCTTCCCTGGTGATTTGCTTGCTGGCGCTATTGAGAGCAGCGCCGCGGAGTAGAGCTGAGACAGGACCATCTAAAAACTCAGTAAGTTCAGTAAGCGATGGAGAATAAAATAAGCACTCAGGGGGCATGATGGAGGCTAAAAGGGGCATGATGGAGGCTAAAATGGGCATGATGGAGGATAAAAGGGGCATGATGGAGGATAAAATAAGCCCTCCCCTGAAAATAAGCCCTCTGGTGTTTTTTAGTCCCAAAAAAATAATAAGACAGTGTCTTATTATCGGGGAAACACGGTATCTATCTCTATATCTATATTTTTCCCCTACTGCAGCCCCCTATCTCCATTCCATTCTTTCCCAGACTGAGTGGCCATAATTACATTTTCTGTTAAATCTTTAGGTTGGACTGGCTAGAATTGTCCCCTAGGATGATATGCCTTTGGAAGCAAACTCTCAACATGTAGGATTTTGAGTTTTTTCCTGGTTGGTTTTTCTTAGAAAAGGATTTCTTAGAAAAGAAAGCTCCCTTCCCATTCATGCATATTGATGAGGTAAATAGAAGTCTTTAGTTATGGAGGAATTGTAGACACATGGATCTGGTTTCCCTTTAAACGTCCATAGGTGTCAATGTGAAAGGAACATAGAGCAGTAGCCAAAGACATCAATTTCATCAGATTGCAAACCCAAAGAAAAACAACTTGGGGTGTTTGTGGCATAAAAAGCATCCCTCATTGCTTAAGGGACTGGTAGGAGGCCATGTAAGGGAAAGTGGCAGCAACATGGTCTCTAATATTACTCTTCGCCTTGCTTTTTTTTGAATCCTATGAACTTGGCAAATTGATGCCCATAAGATCCTTAGAAATAGCTAATACTTGACGCCAATGACCTTCAGGTCCACTCTGTTTCAAGTTTGGGTAAACATATGTGTAAGTCTTTGATGTTCAGCCTATAACAGAAATGCCATTCATGTCTTGAAACTAGTTGTATCTTGCTGGCAATCCAGGTTAATAAAAACAGCTAGTGTTTGCAGCCCCCTTCCCTTCTCATGCTACAGGGAAATGTGCAGAATGGGGGCATTCTCAAATTAAACCCATCCTTTGCCTGACTGATTGCCAGTTGGAGAGCTGGCAATCAGTCCACAACATCTGGGAATAATTTGCCCAACTTTACCTAGGTTAAAAAACTTAATTCATAGCTGTCTGGTAGAGTTTTGAATACACAGCTATTGAAGTCAGCCTAGATGACCCCAGTTTCTAACTGTCAATAATCTGAAGATATAATTTCCAAGCCTTTTTTGTGTGTTTTGAAAGATTTTTAAAAATAACTCATTGCTCTCTCTCTCTCTCTCTCTCTCTCTCTCTCTCTCTCTCTCTCTCTCTCTCTCTCTCTCTGTCTCTCTGTCTCTGTCTCTCTCTCTGTCTCTCTGTCTCTGTCTCTGTCTCTCTGTCTCTGTCTCTGTCTCTGTCTCTGTCTCTCTTTTTCTCTGTCTCTCTGTCTCTCTGCCTCTCTCTCTCTCTCTGTCTCTCTCTCTGTCTCTCTCTCTCTCTCTCTCTCTCTGTCTCTCTGTCTCTGTCTCTGTCTCTCTCTGTCTCTCTCTGTCTCTCTCTCTGTCTCTCTCTGTCTCTCTCTCTCTCTCTGTCTCTCTCTCTTTCTCTGTCTCTGTCTCTCTGTCTCTCTGTCTCTCTGTCTCTCTCTCTCTTTCTCTGTCTCTGTCTCTCTCTCTTTCTCTGTCTCTCTGTCTCTCTGCCCCCCCCCCCCTCTCTCTCTCTCTCTCTCTCTCTCTCTCTCTCTCTGTCTCTTCCTCTCTCCCCCACTCTGTGTATGTGTGTGTGTGTGTGTGTGTGTGTGTGTGTGTGTGTGTGTGTGTGTATGCGCGTGTTGGAAAGGGCAAGGAGTTAAGGAGGAGAGAATGAAATGATTCAGAAGTTCTGGTAAAACAATCCACTTTTTTGAATCATCCACCTTCTTCCCAAACTTTGCTTTCCTTGGTTGATGATTGTTTGTGAACAAAAAGTGTTATTCCTCCAACTCCACTTCAAAACTAGAGTCCAAGTCTACTATATACCAGGTACAGTCCCCTAAACACTGGGGACAAAAATAAGAAAACGAAAGACAGGCCTTGCTTTCAAGGAATTTACAATCTAATGGGGGAAGACAATATAAAAAATGAAAAAGGGATAATAGCCAAAGGATACTTGGTATGGAGTGGGGGATTTTCATGAAGAGCAGGTAGAGTGAAATGTAGATCTATTCACAGGACAGATTTAGAGATATAAGGGATAGAGGCAGAAATTATCTAACCTAATCCCCTTGTTTGACACGTTAGGAAACCGAGGCCAAGATAAGTTAAATAATTTACTTACGATACACAGATAGTATTGAGATTTAAACCCAGATCTTTTGATGGCCAAATGATGTTTTCCACTGCACCAAGCTACTGCCATTTTAAATGAAATACTTTCCAGTGGTTTTCACTGTGCTTTCTTCATTTCACAAAGTATTTTATAGATTTTGTCTCATATTCCCCAAGATCCATTTGGTCACAGTAATGACAAACTGTGGCTCAGGGAGTAATAATGAAAATACAATAAGTTGGTAATTATAGACTTTTTACCCCTCTTTTCTGTGTTATGAAATGAAATATTTCCAAAAGATGTTGAAGAAGGTAACCCATTAAGTAGATGAAGAATTTTTAATGTTGTAAATATGATATATCTGGATTTCTGTAAATCTCTTGAACTTTCTCATCGTGTTTTTGTGGACATAAGGGAGAAATGTGGTTTTTTGAAGTTGGCTTCAGTAAGTGGATTTCTGGCTGGTTGAGTTGGCTCTGATAATTGGATTTCTAGCTGGTTGAATAACCAACCAGATCCTAAGATGATTGAGAGTTTCCTCTTGTGGAGTATAACAGGGTTTGGTTCTTGGCCCTTATCCATTTTACATGTTAGAAAATGATTTTGGCATAAGGGGTATAAGGGGTTTGATGGTCAGATTTTCAGATGACACCAAATTGTAAGGATTCATTAACTCATTGAAACAATATCTAGTAGAACAATTAAGATAAATATTCTTTCAAGCTTACACCTATCACTTGTAATCCTGTTTCACTCTCTCTTGTCCTCTTTGAGACCAGCACTGTTAATCATTATCATTTTTCCCCTGCTTATGTCTTCAATCTTCCTCTTTCTTTACTCACTCCTTACCTCCACACACAGAAATATTAATCTTCTCTATTCAAAGAAAAGTTACTATTGAGCTTTTTGCCATGTTTAGCTACTGTCAATTCCTCTTCCCCTTTTCACTGACATTTAAAACAGGAACAAAGAATCTCACTGAATCTCACTGACCTATCCGGCTTCTATCTCTACCACACAATGAAAATTACCCATTGAAGATAATTAATAATCAAACACCAGAGTGAAGCTTTTACACAGGTCTCATTATTTTCTTGGCAACTGTTGACCCTGTAATCCACTGTAGAACCTTAAGGAAACTCATCAGCACAGGAAGGCAACAAGGCCAGGGTTTCAATCTTTTCTATCTGTATGACTTTTGACAAATCATTTAAACTCTCAGCCTCAATTTCATCAACTGTGACATAAAGAATTATCTCACAGAATTAATGTCAGTATCAATGAAATAAAATACACAAAGTATTTTGTAAATCTTAAAATGATATGTAATTGTTTTCATTGTTCAGTTATTTGGGGTTTTCTTAGCAAAGTTACTAGTTTACCATTCCTTCTCAGCTCATTTTATAGATGAGGCAAACTTGAATTCATGTCTTTCTGACATCAGACCCAGTGCTCTATTCACTTAGCTGCCATATAAATTTTAGCTATTTTTCTTCTTATTAATATTCTTTCTTTCTTTGACTTTGATGACATTGTTCTCTCGATTCCTTTCCTTTGACTATTTTTTTCTTTATCTTCTTCCTCCCCCTCACTTAATGCTTCCCAAAGTTCTGGCCTTCACCTTCTTATCTTTGTCTTCAATATTCTTATCTTGGTGATTGTGTCTGCTTTGTGGCTTAAACTGTGCCTTGAATATGAATAACTCCTCCACAGTTCTAAGTCTGATGTTTCTTTTTCTCATCTCTAAGCCTGATTTTCCAGTTGTGTACCACCTACCTCTATCTTGGTTTCTTGCAGATGCCATCAACATATAAGAAACAAAACTAGAATCATAGGATAGAGTAGGCAGTAGAAGGGAACTGAGAAATTATCCAATTTGGTCCTCTCATTTTCCAGATAAGAAATCTGAGGCTAGAGAAGAAAGGAAGTACCTTATTCCAAGTCACACAGGTAATTGGTGACAGAGCTATCATTTGACCCCAGTTTTTTTGCCAAATCCAAAACTCTTCCCACTGCACCACCCTCTAAAAGCTACTCATTTTCTGGATTTCTCAGAGTCCATTAATTGTTTGACCTTTTTCTTGTCATTTAGGCCTGAAACTTCAGAATCTTCAATGGATCCATCCTCTCCTTCTTTCTCCATTTGCTCACAACATTTGTCATGTTTATCTGCTCTTTACCATTCCTGTTGTCACTACCCTTGTTCAAGGCTTTGTGATGTCTTGCTTAGTCTATTATAGATCTCTAACTCTGTCTTCCTGTTTTGTTTTCTACTCTTAAAAATTCATCTTTCACAATGCCACCATATTGATTTTCCCATGGCATATAGCTCCAGTCTTTATAATCTACCACCCTTGCTAAAAAAAAAAAAAAAAAAAAAAAAACCCAAACCCAAACACACTTCAGTAGAAACACTTTAGTAGAATACTTACCAAGAAAAAAATATTTCAGCTAAAAGAGTTGTGTTCTACCTCCAAATTGTTGCTTTCTTGATGTTTTTGTTCATATGGGTAGGTGGCTGTGTGACACCAGTTATAAGCAGATTAAATTTCAAGGGCCATGATATGACTCAAATATTAGAAGGGAGCCGTAAATTTAGTTCTAGATAGAAATTATTTTTATTGAATTTTTTGTTTTTATGTCAACTTAATTTCCCAAATTTTTACTCCCTCCTCATTTCCCTAGTGAGCTTTCCATGGAAACAACTATTAATAAAGAAAAATGGAGCAGGTTGGCAAAACTAACACATTGACCATATATGTTGGTAAATGTAATATTCCATGTTTATAGTCCCTCATGTCGGTAATAAAAGGAGAGAGCTATATTTTCTCAATTGTAGAAGGAACTTTTTCTTTTCTCAGGACTTTGTTTTCTAGGTAATCTTGATTTGAAACAAATGGTGCGACAAAGAGGCACATATATCCTCAGATCACCTTGCAAGGAAGGGTTGAAGATCAGCTGAAGGAATTGGCCATGTTTTACCTGGAGAAAAGAAAATGAGATTTGGGATGATTTGATTGTATTCAAGTATTTGAAGGACTGTCACCTGCCCTGTGAAGGAGGAATTGGACTTGTTCTGTCTGGCCTCAGAGGGCAGAACCAGAAACCAAGGACAAAATTGCAAAGAGGCTTATTTGGACTTGATCTAAGGAAAAATGTCCTAATTGAGAATTGTCCAAGAGGGGAATGGACTGCCTCTGTAGGTTACTGTGTTCCTCTTCTTGGAGGTCTTCAGGAACAGATTGGGTGATTCCCTGTTATGTTATGGTGAAGAGGTGTCAAACTCAAATAGAAATGGGGGTCACTAAACCATACATAAGGATCCCTGTGGACTGCATATTAACTTAGAAAACCACATATTGATGTTATTTAGGTTTTATTATATTTTTATTTATTTTGCAAAATATTTACCAATTACAATTTAATCTGGTTTATGCTGTTCTCAAGTGGTTTGGGCCAAATGAGGGCCAAATGTTTGGCACCTTTGTTATAGTGATTTGGAAGAAGTGACACTGATCCTTATTAGTGATAACAATTAAGGTTGGATGGGACTGATTGGATGAAATTTTCTCAGTTTGAGACTAAATCATATGATCCCTATTCCAGAGCAGAAAGATCAGGTCTTGAACCCTGGATTGCAGGGAGTCGCATAGTCTCTAAAGGTCAGACCCTCAGGAAGTGATGTGACCTGTGGAAAGCAGACAACATTGGTGATTATTGGTCAAGGATGGTTACATCCTTTTAGCCTAGCCAGTGAAAAGCCTTGGGTCTTTTGATTTTTAAAACTCCAATAAGCCAGAAGCTGGTCAGATTCCATGAGTACATGGCGGGAGCTGGGATGGCTCCCAAGTATGTGTCTGGGCCTCTCCCTGCAAGGACTAAATAAATGCTTCTTTGTACCTGAAAATGTCCCTGATTAGTTAATTTGGGAAAGGGGGTCTAACACCCATTCCACACAAGATCCCTCTCACTTCTCATTGGTCTTAAAGAAATGGTAGTACATTTTCAGGTGAATCAAACCTTCAGGTTTAAAGAAATAAATCTTTTTATTTGTTTTCATGGAGGGGGAAGGGGATTACTTTGGTGAGTTAGCCTCATAACTAAACATTAAAAAGAAATATATTTGAAAGAGTGAAACATCTAGTTGAAGGGCAACTGCCTAGATACCCTTTCATTAAAGAGACCTAATACTACATAGTCTGGAAAAATAAAGAGTTAAACCTGGGAAAAAACCTAAATTGCTAGTTAGAGATTTAGCACCATTCCCCCATCCCCATAAAAGCAGGGCTCTCTATCTTTTCTCTCCCTTGAAAAATCTGTCCCTTTTTTCCTCCTCTCTTGAATAAACCTCTTCACTTGCTGTCCCTCTGATATGATTTATTATTTTAATTCTCTAGCTGTCTTAGTGAAGTATGTAAAGCATTTGGGGATAAAATCATGTGGAAGACATTATAGGAACTAAAGATGTATTATATGTTGTATTGGGTGGTGACTCAGTAGAAGAAGAGGATGGATTGCATTGTTGATGAGACACAAATCTGTCCATACAACCACTGTCTCCTGAATTGGAAATCAGTTCCATATTGTGACTATAGGAAGGAGGGCTCTAAATAGTTGCCATTCTGATAAGTGGATTAGGAATGCATAGCAATGAATCCTATGTCTCAGAGTGATTTATTCTAGCATCTTCACTAGATTTGATGCTTACATTTATCTAGAGCTAAATAAGAATAATTTACCCTTCTACCACCAGGCATGGAACTGCTGGATTGTAAACTCCTTGAAAGCAGGAATCTTTTTCTATCCTTATTTGTGGCCCTTGCTGTGCTTCTCACATTATTGTTGTTGCTCAATGACTACTTACTATATTAAATGAATGACTAAAATTTATGAGTTCATGCTTGTAGACAGTATGAAAATTTGAACCATGGGTCTCTTTGAATTGTCAAGAAAATGTGAAGAAGGCTCCCAATGTATCCCTTCTTATCTATAGCAAACTTATGGGAAGATAAAGATGAAATTCCCATAGGACGAGCAGACAGGAATAGGGTGAAATTTTTGTCGTTGGGAGGTAATACCAAATTGATAAATTCATAAATCATCAAGTTAGAATAGGAAGGAACCTTGGAGACTCTGTAGTCCAAAGTCCTTATTTCAGAGATAAAGAAATTGAGGTTGAGTGATTTGTCCAGGATCACATCAATAATAAATGCCTTGATTTGAACCTTGGTCTTGAGTCCCCTCTACTGCTGTAGCCACCACACCATGCTGCTCCATAGATCCACAGACTGTTAGAGGATAGCAATTTATTATATCAATATAAAAGCTTCATCATCAGAGTATCAATAGACTAATAAATCTTAACCTGGTGGATAGACAAATGGATTATTGATTTCTCAGAGCTAAGCTCAGTCAGAGGATACTACTGACTAGTCCCTGTTTCATTTAAAACATAAAGAAAAAGAACTTGTGATTTTTTTCCCACATCATACTAATTTGACTCCTTTTCTCTTATGCTTAAATAGCTTATTGGCTAAACACACTGAATTTCAGAAAATACAATTTTACAACTAGCTTGGAAATAATAACCCTGTGTCATTTCTTAGTAAGCATCTGCAAGACTAAAGCCTTAACAATCTACAGGTTGTCCCTTTAAATCTAGCAAAGAGAATGAACAAGTTGGGCAGTGGGGAAAAAATGACATTTTCTAAGGAGTCTTTGGTGAAGAAGGCTATACTGCAGGCCTGCTTGAATAAAAGTCATAAACTATCATTCAATATGTATCCCAAGGTTTTAGAATTTTCAAAATAATTTTTGTGATTCATTTTTTTCAAAAATAAATTTTAAAAGATGTTTTTGTCTCCTTGAGGCTTGTTCTCCTACTGCAATAGGAAGAAGGCTCTATTTTATGGACAAAAAATTGTAGCTTTTTTAATCCTAAGGAAAAGGAGAAAACCATCAGGTTTGTAAATCCAGATTTTCAGTCACTTGGTAGACCTGATGAGAGCAGATAAGGTACCCAATATCTCATCAAATGTTCTGGGGGATTATGAATGTAAATAGGATTCTATCACCTCTTTGTCCATGTATCTATCCCCATTATCTGAAGATATCGCACATACGTGTACCTGTCCTTCCTGATAGTCCTGAGAACAGTTTATTGTGATGTCAACCTCAGTTTTGTGATTCATTCAGTACTTCAGCAAAGATCTTTGAAATACTTGGTTAAGATAACATTAATTTTAATCAAAGATACCAAACTAATCTTTCCTGTTGAGCAAGGACATTGGAAATAATGCTAAGTTTAGAATGAAAGGACCTGCATTTAAATTCCAACTTGGCCCAGCTTTTCTGAGACAAAGTTTCCTCAGGTATAAAATGAAAAGATTGGGCTAATTTCTGTTCTAAATTTGTTATCTTATGACTTAATGAAAGAGTTACTGCCCTTCAGTTTTTTAGCTGGAGTTCTTTAGGGGATAGTTGCCTTAGGTCAGGTATTCCCCTTCAGATAGATCAGATATTGATCTTCAGAATTAAGTAGAGAATTGAGACTATTATCTGCTTCAATTCTTCATTTATACCACCTTGTCTTAATTTATACCAGGTAATTACAGCTGTACAGAATTATATTTCAAGGACAAGCAATAAATTAACAGATTAGGGGTTAGAAACAGTCTGACATCAAGGAGAGAATGTTTTACTTTGAAGTCAGAAGACCCGAGTTCAAATCCTGTATGACACTTATTGGCCATATGATCATGGGCAAGTCACTTAAATTTTCTTAAGTTACCTGAAAATTAGTGAAAATAAAAATGGTTGTCATTAAGCCAAGACATGCCTCCTCGGTCTTAGAAAAATTGCCATGTGTTAAGGTAATTCTTTTTATGAAATCATGTACTCTTGAAGTATTGTTGCTATGGGGGATTCAAGAAAGCATGAGGCATGGCCCCTACCTTCAAGGCTTTGGGAGAAATGGAAAATGATTTGGCAAGAACAACTGAAGACCCTGATGTTCTCCAAAAATTTCTGTCAGACACTGCCCCTTCCCACCTCCACCTCCTATCTCTACTCAAGCTTCGTGTCAGAATTACCCTTAAATTTAAGCAGAACCAAGGTTGATTCTCGCATTATGTGTAGTTTATGAACTTACATTTCAGGCATATGGGAGACCTGGTGCCAGTCACACCTGCTCTGGTAAACCACCTGCAGTTGGCACACTCCAGGGCATTGCAGCTGCCATTTGCTATTGCTCCAGAAAGGAAGGGCTCATTCCCAGCTGTATGATGGGGCTAGGATTAGTCCCTTTGACATGCTGAAGTTAGTTATATCCTCTCTTTCTCTCTAGCAGCTTGCCCAGATGAAGAAGTTTTCCCTTCCTTGTATTTGTTTTTCTTGTATATGCCAAACACTGATGTTTAGTTTCTGTTAGGGAATCCTGCCAGGGAGCAAATATTGGCTGCCTCTCTAGCCTTCCACCTGAGCATTCCAATTTGCCAAGGGCCTTTAGATTCCAGTGACTTCATGAGTCCTCCCACTGTGTTTGGGACAATGTACGGTTTGCATTCTTTCTGAAGGTTCAAGGAAGTAATGGAAGGTAGGGTGTGGCAGAAGGAGCTTTGCTTAGGGCAGGGGATTTTGAGGGCACTTAGAGGCAGGCTGTTTCCTAGAGGTGATTTTTCTCTTGCCTGTTCTGTACCCAGGAATGGAGATGTGCCTCTTTCCTTCAATGATTATACTTTAAGTAGGACAGAAACTTTGGGTATACTTCCTTCCCTTTAGGCCACATATCCAGGTAGGCAATCCTTCATCCTTTTTCTTAGTATTCAGGTGACAGTACTGTTCAGCTAGGTATGGATAGCCATGATTGTGCTCTTTTAAGTCTCCTTTCCCCACAAGATCAGTTCCCAGCTTCCTGAAATGTGATCTGCATTGGTCATTTGACTGATTTGCTCTTTATGATGTTGTTTGTCCTTCATACTTCACCGTGATGAGGTTATGCACCTGTTCTTTTGGGGATTTAGAAAGAGTTTTTGCTGCTTCTCATCCATTCCCTCTCTCATCCTCCCACCTCCATCCATCTATCTTCATTCCTCCCCACCAACACACCCCATCTAGAGCTCATTTCTGCGGGGTGAGAAAAATTGCTAGGCTGGAGACTCCTGCAGTAACAGGTGTTACTTAAGACCCCTAGAATTTAATCTTGGCTTTCACTCGAAGATTAGTGAAAATAAAAATGGTCATCATTAATCTTTAAGTTTCTCCTACAGCCATGACTGTCAACTACAGCCTCGACAACCTACAGTTGATTTACAATTTTGCATGTTCCTTATTTCCCTTATAGCTCGACACACAGAGAAAGCTGATTTATGGAGCCTATATCCTGCCTTAGAGGGGGGGAGGGATAGCAACAGGGCCTTTCAGTATGCAGTAAATTTCAACATCATGGGGTTTTCTTTTTAAAACACACACACACACATGTGCACATACAGACCCCCCTTTCTCCTCTAAAAACTAACAAAATACAAACCAAAAACACATTTTAGTATTTCTGTCCTAGAAAATCATAAATTCAAAACAACAAGACTATTTCCTAGATACCTAGAATCTCAAAATTACTATTCCTTAATGTTTTGACTGCCTCCCCCAGGAAGTAGATGAAGGTGAAATCTGATAGAGAATCCATCTATGTAGCTAGTTTAGAAATCCCATTCATGTTTGACTGGCTGCTCACCTCCCTCCCTGACTGGTAGTTTCCTATTCTTCTCTTTCATCTCTGAGCCATTTTTTTTTATTTCAGAGGGTCAGAGGGTCATAGATTTAGTGTAGTCATCCAGTCCAACAGTCCTTACTTTAAAGATGACCCTGTAGCAGAGAAAAGTGATCTTCTCAGAGTCACATGAGTAGTAAATGGAAGAGGTAGGTTTTAAATTGGGATCCTCCTGTACCAAACTTAACACTTTCCACTGTCACATTGCTTCTTTCTATCATTGTTGAGTTCTAAGTTTTCTCTGCTTTTTTAGGGTCTATCTTTGTTTCTATTCTCAGTGTTCCCCTTCCTTTCTTCCCCATTGTTAGCTTCTTGCCTCTGAGATTAACTTCCATTTTTTACATTATATAAATCTTGTAGTTAAATTGTTGTTTGCATACTCTTTCTCCCCCCAAAATGTGAGCTCCTTATGACCCTAAGGCCACATAATATTGAGTCACATAATTTTTCATAGTCTCAGTTTTCTTCATCTACCAAATGGTAATAATAATAATGATAGATGATATAGCTAGCTAGATAGATAAATAGAAGATAAAGACTGATAAATGAAAGCTAGATGATAGATAATATCTGTAGATGGATAGAGATACACAGCTGGTAGATTGATGATATATAGATGGGTGATAGTTGATAGAAGATTAAGACTGAAAAATGATAGATGATAAAGATAGAATAAGGATAGAAAATTTATTGTGTATTTATTATGTGACAGCTGTGCTCAGTGCCAGGGCTATACAAACAATGAAGCAATCCCTGCCCTCAAGGAACTTACATTTTAATGGGGGATAGGGATGGAAACAACATATAAAGGAAAGCTAGAAAGGAAGAAAAGGGTTAGGTAAGGAGGAGGAAGAGGAGAAGGAGGAGGAAGAGGAGAAGGAGGAGGAGGAGGAGAAGGAGGAAGAGGAAGGATGAGGAGGAGGAGGAGGGGGAAAGAGGAGGAGGAGGAGGAGGAAGAGGAAGACGAAGAAGAAGAAGAAGAAGAAGAAGAAGAAGAAGAAGAAGAAGAAGAAGAAGAAGAAGAAGAAGAAGAAGAAGAAGAAGAAGAAGAAGAAGAAGAAGAAGAAGAAGAAGAAGAAGAAGAGATGGGAGTGAGGTCAAGTAGAGCTGAGTTCCCTCCTGAATTAGTAATGATCCTGGGAGATAATTAATAGAAAAATGGGGCCTTAAGGCAGATGTTTCTCCAAAGGGCATGGCAGATGGTAAAAGGGAGTCATGAAAAATCAAGAGGGAAGTGAAGCAAGCATGGTTGTAATCCCTTTTGAAATAGTGGTGGTCTGGGCTGTCAGTCACGGATCATCAGATCAGGAATTCAGATGATAAACCAACCACAAATTCCTATGGAAGCTAGATAATCTTTTGGGGTTGAAGTGAGAAATCTTCAACTGTCAATATCCAAGTACTACAATCCCATTAAACTCTCCCTTAGTACCACCAGAATTTTGACCTGAACAGACTGGACCTTTTACCCTGTAAAGCAATCTGTTTCCCTTCCCTTCCCTTCCCTTCCCTTCCCTTCCCTTCCCTTCCCTTCCCTTCCCTTCCCTTCCCTTCCCTTCCCTTCCCTTCCCTTCCCTTCCCTTCCCTTCCCTTCCCTTCTCTTCTTCCCTTCCCTTCCCTTCCCTTTTCCCTTTTCCTTTCCCCCTTTCCTTTCCCCTTTTCCTTTCTCCTTTCTTTTCTCTGTCTACCTATTTAATATAAATAGATATAGATATTTTATTTTCCAAAATTAAAAAAATATTGTATCCAAAGCATTTAATTTAAAAATAGGCTAATAGACATGTTCATCTAGATTAGGGAAAGGTTCAGACATCCAAGTTGGACATTATGACCTCATTCAGGGGACATCTTTCTAGACTGGTTGGTACTTACGACCTCTAATAACTATGGTACAAAGCACCAAGGCTAGTATAGTAAATGAAGCCATTTGTTGCCTAGTCAGGTTCTCCCATCATTTTTTCATTTCTGACAAGGGAGTGAGGAAGGCAGGAAGGAATGAAAAAGCTTCATTTTTGAAGGCAAGGACAGGTGATGCCCTAGCAGACTATCTTTGGCTTCCATCAGCATTCCAAAGTGCTGCTTTGGGAAGATGAACCCCAGTCATCTGCCTCCTTAGAGCCAAGAGAGCAATGCAGCCTGTGGTGGGGGTAAGTGTATGCCATAATAATTAAAAGGATGAAGAGAACTGGGGGGAATGATTACTGCTCAGCATTAATCACTAGAATAGAACTAAATATGGGAAACCAAGCAATTTCCAATTTAAGTGAGAATTTGAGTAATTGCAATGTCTTTTGAAAGATGAGGTTACTATTTTTACCTCATTGAAAGAATTGTAGAACATAGGTCACAAAAATATTAATTCTTTCCTAAATTCATACCTTAAGTGTAGATTAAGAATTCCTAAAAATTTTTTATGGCTATATTTCAGTTTCCATTGAAATTCAATGTATTTCATTTTATGCTTTTAAAAACATTATTCTGAGAAGGGGTTCATAGACTTCACTAGATTGTCAGAGGGGTCCATGATATATTCAAAAATTAGGAACTCCCTGATGCAGATGCAGGAAAAGATATAGCTTCTTCAATGTTATACTGACAGCATAATACAACTTTGATTCTTATGATTTATTAGGAGTAAACTCAGTCCCTGATCATTTTGAACTTCCTTCATCTGTTTGCTTCTAGGGGTAAGGGATTATTATTCCTTCATTTATCAAACAATCAGATACCTGATATTCTCAAAACAGTGGAACAAATGTTGTGGACAAAAAAGACGATAAACAAGACATGGTTCTAGCACCCAGTGAGTTTGAGACAAGATAGCTTGGGATACTTTGCCTCATTCCAAAAGTAACTAACAAATGGTTCCGAGAAATTCTGAGAGAGAAATTGGTCTAAACCAGACTTTCCATATTCTTTTATTTGTAGATTAATAATGAAGGTCAGTGGTCTAGGCAGAAGGGAAGAACTCATTAAAACCAAGGGAAAAATGTAATAAAATAATGCTGGCTGCTTAACAATTGTTAGGTGGAAACAACCCCTGAAACTATACAGCTGTTTCATTTGATGGTTCATAAAATCTGGGTAAAGTCCATCAGGGTCCTCCTCCATCCCCATTTTTTTTTTTAAATAAGGAAGGGCCATTTTTTTTCCTTAAGCAGTTATGATAACATCTGTTTCCTGTCCCTGGAAATGCAGAGAATCCATGGACACTAGCAGCCTGTCTGGTGCCAGGAAGTCCTGTTACACATACCATTGCCTCCTGGAATGGGTTTTTGGTACAGGATTGATCTGAAGGGTGGTAGTATGACCTAGTACATGTCTGTATACATCTGTGTTGCTGGGTATTTGTTTTAGGTGGTTATGTGTATGAAACATGCTTATATCTATGTATATGTGTATGTATATGTATGTGTGACTCTGTGTAGCAGCCTTTCTAAGAATTTCCTCAGTAATAGATGAGGGTAATATAAGTGATAGACCATTAGTTAGCATTTCTCCTTGGCAGGAGATGAGTCAGCTGCCAACATTGCAAAATATCAGGTGATTAACAGGTAGCTCTAATTTTTCAAATAATAACACAAACTGCTTTCCCTGAGAAAGGGGATGCATTTTTTTTTAATTTTTGAGGTGATGTCTCATTTCCAAAGTTTTAATGTCTTTGATGGGTGAGTTGTTTCACTTCAGCATGAAACAGGATTTGGTTCAGTTGGATTATGTAACATGGCATAGTGGGTTGTTGTCTCTTAAAGGATGGAAAGCTATTTCCCTAGAAACTCTAATAGTTAGAGTTTTGGAAAGTCATTCTCAAATGAACCTTTGGTTATTACAAGATAGAAAAGGAATGGGAGAAAATGACAAGCAGGGAGAGTTCTGAAGAGACAGTCAATTCTCTAACTATACAGTGACTTAAAGTAGTTTAAAATTTTCAGAATCCAAAAAAAAATCATACTTGTGTCTCTTCAGAACCAATAGTTATACAGAAAAAATTAAATTATACAGAATGCGAACTCTTGGGGACAGCATTCTAAATGAAAACAGATTTCTTCCTTTAAAAAAAGGTCAGTTTTTTTTTTTTTTTTTAAAGAGTACTGGAGTTTCTTACATGAATCCCAGCTGAACATGGAAACAAAATTCCAAACTAATTTATAGCAGAATCTGTTTTTGTCTTTTGTTCACTTTGTCTCTGTCAAATTCATCCACATAGTAGATTCTTGAGATATAGCTATGTGATTTTATATATATATATAGTATATGGAGAATGAGATGGTATACAGCAACACTCCCTCCCCCTAAGGCTGCTTTGAAGGAATATAGGGGGCCACTAAGAGCAGTAGACATGCTTTTATGTAGTTCAGTTATGGGATCTCTCTCTCTCTCTCTCTCTCTTCCTTCCTTTCTTCTTTCTTTCTTTCTTTCTTTCTTTCTTTCTTTCTTTCTTTCTTTCTTTCTTTCTTTCTTTCTTTCTTTCTTTCTTTCTTTCTTTCTTTCTTTCTTTCTTTCTTTCTTTCTTTCTTTCTTTCTTCCTTCCTTCCTTCCTTCCTTCCTTCTTTCTTCCTTCCTTCTTTCTTTCTTTTTCTTTCTTTCTTTCTTTCTTTCTTTCTTTCTTCTTTCTTTCTTTCTTTCTTCTTTCTTTCTTTCTTTCTTTCTTTCTTTCTTTCTTTCTTTCTTTCTTTCTTTCTTTCTTTCTTTCTTTCTTTCTTTCTTTCTTTCTTTCTTTCTTTCTTTCTTTCTTTCTTTCTTTCTTTCTTTCTTTCTTTCTTTCTTCTTCTTTCTTCCTTCCTTCCTTCCTTCCTTCCTTCCTTCCTTCCTTCCTTCCTTCCTTCCTTCCTTCCTTCCTTCCTTCCTTCCTTCCTTCCTTCCTTCCTTCCTTCCTTCCTTCCTTCCTTCCTTCCTTCCTTCCTTCCTTCCTTCCTTTCCTTCCCTTCTCTTCTTTTTCTTCCCTTGCTTTCACTCATTCTCTTTCCTTTTCCCTCCTTCTTTCTCTTCTTTTTTGTTTTTTCTTCCATTCTTTCTCTCCTTTCCTTCCTCCCTTCTTTCTCCATTTATTTTCTCCTTCAGAGTCAGGAGATGGAAGTACCTCATTCAAAGAATAGCAAGAAAGCTAGCATTACTGGATTGAAGAGTAGGGATAATGTTGTAAAGACTACATTTTCCTTCTAAGGGGATGAACCACCTTTTAGGTCACTCAGCTAGAAACATAAGCTAGAAACCCTTCCAATTTAAATCTCGAAAAAAATCTTGAAAAAAAGGTTGAGGTTTTTTTTTTTTTTAATACTGCTCAAAATGATTTTCTTGTCATGTGTTACAGAACTTTCTGGTTGAAAATTTAAGTTCCTTTGCATTATTGAGATGAATGATCACCAATATTTACAAAAACTTCCTAGCTGCTATTTATTAAGAACTTATGGGACTCCTCATAGTGGGTTATGAGGCCATGTAGAGAAGTGAGCTATCATTCCTGACCTTGAGGAAATCCATTCAAAGGATAAAGCATGCACATCTGTAAGAAATCTATTTTCCCTAATATTTGAGAATATAAATAACAAAGGGGCAGCAGGGAACAGTGGATAGAGAGCTGGCCTTGAAGTTAAGAAAACCAACAAGTCACAGCCTCTGAGAGTTCCTTGCAGCCGCCTATGATGGAGAATACCACAAAATAACATTATCAATGTTGGATTGTATTTTATTTATTTTGTTAACCGTTTCCAAGTTACATTTTGTTAGTGGCCCTAGTCAGAGAGACCTGTAAGCTGTGAGTTTGACTAAACCACTGTTCTAGGCAATTGTCTAGATTATAACTTTTTCATAAGGTACCTTTGGATATTGGTAGAGATATTTCTCCTCAGAAATTCCCTAGGCTATTGAAATGGAAGTTAGGTCATAAACAAAAATATATGGAAGGGATTGTCCTAGGATGGCTCTGAGGGAAAACTAAAGGGACTAAGCCATCATCCCTGCCTTTCAGGAACATGCTTAGGAGATCAGAGAGGACCGAAATTACTATAAAAATTGATAGGAGAGGCATAAAATACTGTGAAAAATCCAAGAATAGAGAGACTAATTCCACTTGAGAGTTTGGGGTTTCACTTTGGGACTTAATGAAGGCTGAGGGGGTTCACTGTGTAAAAATTGGGAGAATGGGGAATGGGTGGAACGAAATGAATAGAATTGGGAAGGGCTCAGTGTGTCCACAACACTGGACTCACCACTGATGGAGAGGGGAAAGAGGAAAGGAAAGCACCAGTTTTAATGGGAAGATAAGATATGTGAAACCTTTGAATCATAATATTCACAGGACCTTGAATGGTTACCCAATGGCTGCCCAAGAGGCTGGCATGATGTGGGACTATACATTCTCAGGTTAGTTTGGCTTGGTCTGGAGCTTAGTGTCATTTGAAGACCACTTTTTCTTAGCTACTCATTCTTATAAACAGCCAATAGATTGGATTTGAGTCCAAATATGCATGGTAACAAATGCTATTTGATATCAAAGGACATGGGTTCACAATATGGTTGTGCCATTCATCTGTGTGACTGAGAACTGATGACAAAAATGACATCAGCAACAAGAATAGTAACAGTTAATGCTTATACAACCCTCTAAGGTTTGTAAAGTGCTTTATAAATTCTCACAACATTAGGTGCTATTACTATCACCATTTTACAGATACAACTCATAAAGGCTAGGTCATATAATTAGTTAATTGTGAGACAGAATTTCAATTTAGGATTTCCTGACTCCAAGTTCAATTTTTCAGCCACTGACTTCAGTTTCTTAAAATGTGGGGGTTGGACTAGATAATATCTTTTTTTTTTTTTTTTTTTTTTTTTTTTTTTTTTTGATGTGGCAGTTGGGGTTAAGTGACTTTCCCAGGATCACACAGATAATAAGATAAAGTCTCTGAGGCTGGATTTGAACCCAGGTCCTCCTGACTTCAGAGCTGGGAATGTATCTGTACTGTAAGAACTCTACTTACTCTAAATTTATGATCTATGAGGCAATTGTATGGTACTGGATGTAGAACCAAGATACAGTTCACTTCAGACACTAGTGCATGTGGCTATAAGCTGATGACTAGATCTCTTGAGGTTTTTGATTCCTCCTGTAAAATGAATGGGGAAGATACTTGTAACACCTACCTCACAGGGCTACTGGGAAAGGGTTACATTATGCTGCTACTAATTTGCTGCATTGGATTTTTTGGTTACTTATTTTCATGCTTTAAAGATTAGAAATACTTAGCAACTCTTAAAGCCTTGGTAAGGCAGTGAGCTGTAGTGGGTAACGGAGTTAAAGTAAGGAAGATGTGAATTTGAATCCAGATATGACAGTTATGTTATTCCATCACCCGAGATAAGCCCCTTGATTTCCTCCAGCCTCAGTTTTCTTAGTTGTAGAATGAGGGTGATAATTGGTCTTATTAGTAATACTATCAATAGCCAGCCTGATATAACACTTTAAAGTCTTTAAGGCACTTTACCAATATTATCTTATTTGATCTATCCAACAACTCTGGTGGGGTAGTATTATTATCCCCATTTTATAGCTGAGGAAACTGAGGCAAACAGGGATTACATGGCTTTCCTAGGACCACATAGGTAGTAAGTATCTGAGACTGGATTTTAAGTCAGATTTTTCTGACTCCACTATATTTTAAGAATTGATCTCATGATGCAGTTCTTTGGCAGTAGAAGACTGAATAATGTCATTGTGGACTCTGTGCCTTATGCAAAAAATAATGAGAATGGGCTGAGTTTTTGAAACTGATTAGGCATTGAGGACCTTGGTTGGTTAAATGTCTGTAGCCCTGTGAAATATTGTCATATGGAAATGATTCACTGTGGAGTGGGGGTGAAAAGACCCAGCACTCTCTTCAAATCAGTGGGGGCAATTTGCAAGCCTAAGTCAAGAAACAAAGCTGAACTCAACACAAAGGAAATGTATTTTTCCACTAACTTTTGGCAGGAGCTTTTTGCCAATTCATCTGCTTGTTTCTGAACCAGAGTTAGGAAAGGAGGGTCCCATGTTTTCTTCATGAGACCTGCTCTCCTCCTTCAATAGACTCCTCTTTACCATCCTGGATGTTTCTGACACTCATTTCAATTTTGTATTTTTACTGATCACACATTATTTTGGGGTTAGGGAGACTTATTGATTCAGCACCTGGTTAGCCTGAAGGTCTTTGCATTTAATTAAAAAATTGGTAGTGGAGAAGCACAGGCAATTTTAATGAATTTTCCATTTTTAGGTTGGATTATAGAGCTTTTCTGTAATCAAATTTACTTCAATTTCAATGATTCTATGATCTCATCTACATTAGTTATTCCTTCCATCAGTGCAATCGTAACACACCCATGCCTTCTAATTTAAAACAATTACTTTGTTAACAAAAGCCAAAACATTCCCCAAATCATAGTGTTAGTTATTTTCCCCAAAGAAGAAAAGCAAGAGTCTAAATATAAAGAGAGACCCATTAACTATTAAGCTAATGAACTTTATCCATAGTATATATAAATGATGCTGTAATATAAATAATTTTATATGATTTTCTTAAAAAGTGATGTGATATTTTCTGATGGATATATCCTTGACTTGATAATAGAATAGTAAGATAATAATATTTACAAAATATTTTCTTTGCAGTGAGTTAGGGACGTGTAACATAAGTTTATTATTCCTATTTTTCAGATGCGGAAACCAAAGATCTCTAGTTGCAATAAGTGACTTAAAGTAACTTATCATGGTCATAAAGTAACATATCATCCCACCACACCGTACTGTTATATTTACATGGTCCTACGTTATCCAGTGTTGCTTTTTCAATACCCATAATTTAGCCTACAACCTAAGTCTTAATAGGCATTTTGTTATTCCAGTCATTTCAGTCATGTCTGACTTTTTGTGATGCCATTTAGGGATTTTTTGGTGGCAAAGATGCCTTCTTCAGTTCATTTAAAGATGAGGAAACTAAGGCAAGCAGGATTAAGTGACTTACTCAGCACCACATAGCTAGGAAGTATCTTAGACTAGATTTGAACTCTGGTCTTCTTGACTTTAGCCTTGGCATTCTAAGTACTGTGCTGCCCAGCTACTCCTATTATTAAATAGGCATGTAATAAATGCTTATTTGATTGATTGTATATATTAAATAACAGATTGTATATGAGGAAAAACATGCAGTGATGAAAAGAAGAAAAAAATTAATAATGTATTACTTTTACTATACATATACCATACACAAATACCATACATTGCATTAAAGTGGCCTTTATCAAATGAACATATTTTAGAAAATGTTCCTAATTGTTTTGAGTTAGTTTTGTTTGCCTACTTGCCTTGCTAAGTCACCTGTAACCTTCTGCAACTCTTCTCTTTTTGTGCTCTTATGGTTGTGTCTTTGTCAAAGACACCATCTTTGGTAATTGGGACTTGGATTCCCAGGTTAACTGGGAATAACAGGCTTATTCAGTCAATCTTATATGCAATATAATAACAAATTAATACAGAACAAATAATAAATAAAAAAGAACAAAACGAAAACATATCTACATTGGAGGGGAAAACACCTAGATTTTTTCTTCCCCACAAGCATCTTTCTTCAAAGTTTAATGTATTAATCAAAATAGGAAAACAATATAACTTACTGGCTAAAAAATCAGCCAGAATACAGATGGATTTGTAACTTTAATTTCATTTCTGTTTCAGTGAATCAGTATGTACCCTCTTTATAGCTCACTATTCTAATCTGAACAATGGGGAGAACCAGGGCACTTACCTCATAAAGCTGGAAGGAATTTTCTGTGATGATTTCTTGCTTGATATTTTAGAGCAAAAAGTCTTCCTTCCTTCCTTCCTTCCTTCCTTCCTTCCTTCCTTCCTTCCTTCCTTCCTTCCTTCCTTCCTTCCTTCCTTCCTTCCTTCCTTCCTTCCTTCCTTCCTTCCTTCCTTCCTTTCCTTCTTCCCTTTCCCTTCCCTCTTTCTTTCTTTTTCTTTTTTTCTTTTTCCTCCTTTCCTTCCTTTCTTTCATTTTAAATTTTATTTTTTTTCCACTTAGTGGAATTTTGTTTTTTCCAATTACACTTAAAGATAGTTTTCAACATTTACTTTTATATATTTTATTTTAATGTTTAAATTTTAATATATATTATTTATATTTATTTCATATAAATGATATATATATATATTTATATAAGTATGTATTTTATATATTATTTTACATATTTACTTTTATAACATTTTGATTTTTCATTTTCTTTTCTCCCTCCCTCTTTCCCCTCCACTCTCCTCAAGATGGCAAACAATCTGATATAGGTTATATATGTACCATGTATTAAACTAATTTCCACATTATTGTTATGTTTTGAAAAAAAGGATCAGAACAAAAGAGTAAAACCACAAGAAAGAAAAAGAAACAATAAAGTGAAAATAGTGTGCTTCCATCTGTATTCAGAATCTATAGTTATTTCTTTGAATGTGGATAGATTTTTCATCATGAGTCTTTTGGAATTGTCTTAAGTCTTAAGTTGATCATAAAATGTTGTTGTTATTGTTTACAATATTCTGCTTCTGCTTACTTCACTGGGTATCAATTCATGTATATCTTTCTAGATATTTCTGAAAATCACATGCTCATTATTTTTTATGGAACAATAGTATTCCATTATATTCATGTTCAGCTATTCCCCAAGTGATGGGCATCCTCTTGATTTCCAATTTTCCCCCTTTTCTTTAATAACTGAGGAAACTGACTTAGGCTTAGGAACATTGAAGACTTTTAGAATAGCTCCACTCATAGGGTAAAGAAATAACAATTAAATAACTTGAATGCTTTTCACTTATTCATCAATTATTTGTTAAGACTCCAGTGAGCACCAGACTCTGTGCTAGGCACTGAAGATACAAAGACAGAACCAAAAAAAATTCCTCATCTTAAAGGAACACTTGGTTTACCCTTCCTGATATTACCATGGAAGAACTAATAATCCTAAACATAGTGAGCTCGTAGAAGACTTTTTTTTGCCCCTCACTTTTTTTTTTGAGGTATGTGTTAGGCTCTCAGGGTTACATTTGTCCAGGGTTACCAGGCTGGATTTGAACTCAAGTCCTCCTGACTTCAGGTTAGTGCTCTATCCACTGTGCTATTTAACTGCCCCTTTGGCCCTCCTTTGTAACACTAATCACCTCCATATATATCTATATGGGAATGATATAGTTCCCATCAAATTATGGGAATGAAAGTAACAGCAAATATACTAGTTGTATATTGAAAATGCGTGCTTACTAAGTACCTACTATGTCAGGCATTGTGTTAATCAAACAAAGCTCAATCTGGACCTTGCCAGCTCTTTCCAGTAGTATTCCAGCTACTCTCTACACCTAGTTACATTCACCAAAAAAAAAGTCTATTTAAGGCCAGCGTGTGTGAATTCCTTTTGTCTGTCTCTGGGATGGTCAAAGGCAGGAAGATCCCTGGCTGAACAGAATGTTTTTCTTTGATACCTTCCAGTGGGAGAGGTCTCATACAATACTTTTAAGAGCACTTTGTCAGCAAACTCTTGCTTCACGAAAGCATGGAGAAAACCATTGAGGTGGCTTCAATAGGTAGGATCTGATCTGTCCTAGAAACTGTCCTACTTCTTTCGCAGGGAGATCAGCCAGGAGTATAATTATGAGGGAAAGTTGCTGCCTCCCTTTTTTTCTTTCTCCGCCCACCCCTCTTCTCTCTTCTTTCTAATGAAACACTTGTGAAAACTTTCTGTAAATGAAAATATCTATTGAACTAGGCCTTGTTTGCTAAAGTAGAAAAAAATGCCAAAATATCTTGGATTAGCTCTGTGTAACTTGTGTGTGTATGTTTAGCAATTCAAAATTTTTTTTACTCACATAGATGAAAGTTTTGATCATAAAAGAATTATCCTAGAACCTTATCAAGTCACTTTTCTCCCATTGACCAGTGCTTGGGTCAGTGGTAGCATCTAGTAGATGCCTAATAAATGGTCCTTGAATAAACTGCTTATAAATGGCTTTTGGTCCTGAGAAATGCAATGTGGTTGGATAGAATTAAAATGAGATCCTTGTAAAATGCAAGATTGCTCAAATTAGCTGTTCTCTAGATGAAGGTTTTTTGAAATGAATCACTCTGGATTTTTCTTTGTCAAGAAGAAGAAAAAAATGGGGAAAAATGTATCCCCAGCTCTGTGGCATTCTGCTGACACAGCGCTAGCATAAGACAACAATTATGCATCAAAGTGAAGCAGGGCTCTGCAATTAGGCTTCTTATGAGGTACATGAACACAGAGCTCCATGGCCTAGATGTCTTTTACATGCAGTTCCCAGGGTGTTTTGGCAAGAGGTGTCAAACACAGGATTGTCAATGCTTCCCAATGTGGTCACAATCAAATTAAAATGAAATTGGGAAATAGTTAACTAACTAAATAAAAATAGTAAAATAGAAATCATATTGCATTTGAAAACTAAGTTAACATGTGGCCCCATAGGCATTCTTACATATGGATAATGGCACCATTCTGACTAGAGTTTAATTGTTGTCATTCAGTTGTTGTTAGTCATACCTAACTTCATGACCCCATTTGAGGTTGTCTTGGCAGAGATACATGAGTGGTGGGCCATGTCTTTTTCCAGTTTACTTTACAGATGAGGAAATGGCACAAACAGGGTTAAGTTACTTCTCTAGGGTCACATAGTAAGGGTTTAAAGCCAGATTTGAACTCAGGATGATGAGTCTTCATCCTGACTTCAGGTTGGGTGTTCTATTCATTTCACCACTTAGCCACTTTTGCAGTTATAGTGGATACAATTTGATGCATGCAGGTCTTAATTGCTGCCCTTCAATCTTCATTACAAGCATCAAAGTTTTAGAATTGATTTGTGGCATCTGTTGATATTACTATAGTCATACTTCTAACTATACTTTTGGACCCAAAGGACATCATTTACTAATGAGAATCACTGCAATTTTTTCTGAGAAAATGTTGTTGGTACAGTTACATTTGAACATTCATCAATTAGGACAAGGGGAGTTAGAGGAGATTGTGGAAACTTTTGCCTACAAAAATGGGCATAGAATTAAATCTCCTACATATAATTTTCATAGTGTTATTAATGTTGTTAGTGTTAGAAACTGGTGACAATGAAACCACTCATGTCTCCCCGTTCTGCTAAGACGCCATGAAGCTTTCCAAAAATGATCCATTGAGTCCCCTTTCCATTTCCTTTTTTCCCCACAGAAGTCTCTTCTGAAAGGAGAAGTCTGAGATGGAATAGGTGGCTATTTTCCACATGGTTGAATTTTCTCTTTGTTTACATGGTACTGACAAACTATTCAGGGTTTTAAAATTAAGTGTCCCCTTGATTTGGATTTTGTTTTTTGAAAAAAACAAAAAAACAAAAACCAACTATGTACTTCCTGGTTGAAGAAATAACATTGGGTGGGAAACATTTATCAATAAATGTTAATGCCACATGAGTTAGTCTATCCACCCATGCATTGCTCTATCTGCCTTGTCTTTTCACTGACTAATCCCACTTCCCCATAGAAAAATATTCTCCTTTATATCTATCATGATTCCCTTCAAGAGTCAGTTAAAATCTCACCTTGCCCAGTGTAATAGTTACTAATGCCTTCTCATTTGAGATTGCTTTCCATCTTCTCAGTACTTGGTACCCATCTTGGTTATAACTAATTATTTTCATGTTTATATTCTACTTTGGAATATGATCTTTTGGAGAGCAGGGATTGTTTTGGCTTTTTTATTCCCGACTGCACCATACATAGTATGTTTAATAAATGCTGTGAACTGATAGACTTTTTTTCTTTTTTGGTGAAGAAACCAAGACCCAGAGTGTGAAGTAATTGTTAGTACAGTGTCATATAGCATATTAATGGCATTCCATAGACTATGGTCAGTGATAATTTGTTGAGGGAATCCCAGAGAGGGGAGAGAAATTAATATCCTTCTTTTGTTCCAATTATCGCAGGCTGCTTAAAACTCAACCAGAAATGATCAGAGAGGCTCCCCAGTGACACTGGCCTGCATTTCTACTAATACTTAGAGCTTTTTGCTTCATATTCCATTTTGATTTCAAGTCTCTAAAGTGCTTGCTGTGAGAATGGCTAAGTGACAAAATTTATCCAGACAGAGGTAATGTATTAATTGAAGATGGAATGAAGATACTCACATGGAAGTCTTATAACCCAGGGAAACCTTTGTTTAATTTAAAGTATCCAAAAGAAAAGAATTTAGTGGTGACAACAATAATTTTATAAAATCCTATGGAATACTACTGAGATAGGAGTGGAATGATATCAAAAGCTTATTACCCCATTACCTGAATAAAAAAAAAAGCAAAGTCAGGCTGGTTGTAATCAAATCCTCATTGCACTGTTTATTTGTAGCTGAAAATCATGTTTTTGCTTTTCCTTTAGAAAGTGCTTTGTAAATGTAAAGAAAAAGTCCAAAATTTAGGACAGTTTTCTCAATCATACTATGGAACAAGGAGATCAGGTCTATTTCCAGGGTACAGAAAATCTGCACCAAGCAGTCAGCAAATGAAGATAAGAAATAACCTTCTGTGTTGAAAGAAATAAAAAAGATAGTCATTCTCATAACAGGAGAGTCCATACGCTGAAACACCACCATCAGCAAATAATTCCTTGTCCATAATATTTGTTTACTATATACTTTATGAATGAACTTACTATGCATGCCCTTGTCATAAGAACTGTGGATAAGAATTGGCCTTCTCTGCCTTCAGAAATTAATATTCTAATTGAGGAGGTAGAATATATACATGACACATTTTTACAGTTAAAGGTTCTGATAAAGGCCTCATCTCTAAAATATACAGAGAATTGACTTTAATTTATAAGAAATCAAGCCATTCTCCAATTGATAAATAGTCAAAGGATATGAACAGACAATTTTCAGATGATGAAATATATTTCCACTCATATGAAAGTGTTCCAAATCATTATTGATCAGAGAAATGCAAATTAAGACAACTCTAAGATACCACTACACACCTGTCAGATTGCCTAAGATAACAGGAACAAATAATGATAAATGTTAGAGGGGATGTGGACAAACTGGGACACTAATGCATTGTTGGTGGAGTTGTGAAAGAATCCAACCATTCTGGAGAGCAATCTGGAACTATGCCCCAAAAGGTATCAAACTGTGCATACCCTTTGATCCAGCAGTGCTACTACTGGGCTTATATCCCAAGGAAATACTAATGAAGGTAAAGGGCCCTGTATGTGCCAAAATGTTTGTGGCAGCCCTTTTCGTAGTGACTAGAAATTGGAAAATGAATGGATGTCCATCAACTGGAGAATGGTTGGGTAAATTATGATATATGAATGTTATGGAATATTACTGTTCTGTAAGAAATGACCAACAGGATGAATACAGAGAGGCTTGGAGAGACTTACATCAACTGATGCTGAGTGAAATGAGCAGAACTAGGAGATCATTATACACTTCAACAATGATACTGTATGAGGATGTATTCTGATGGAAGTGGATATCTTCAACATAGAGAAGAGCTAATCCAATTCCAATTGATCAATGATGGACAGAATCAGCTATACCCAGAAAAGGAACACTGGGAAATGAGTGTAAACTGTTAGCATTTTTTTGTTTTTCTCCCCAGATTATTTTTTACCTTCTGAATCCAATTCTTCCTTTGCAACAACAAAAACAACAAAATTCGGTTCTGCACATATATATTGTACCTAGGATATACTATAACATTTAATATGCATGGCAATGCCTGCCATCTAGGGGAGGGGGTGGAGGGAAGTAGGGGATTATTAGTATTAGTCTTAATCTTCTGAAGTTATGATTTGTCCTCTTCATTGATAAGTGTTCTTAAATCTTTGAGTCATTTTCCTTTACATTAATTGTAGTCATGTAAATTGTTCTCCTAATTCTCTTATTTTTTCATTTTTTATCAATTCATTCAGGTTTTTCCAAGTTTGTCTGAATTATTTATATTCATTATTTCTTACAGCTTAGTTATATTCATGTTCATGTACCCCAACATGGATTACACCCCATCAATCAAATGGGAAAGGTAACATGAAAATAACCACAAACAAGCTATTTTCAGAATAACTTGGAGTTAATTAGTATAGAGAAGACACTGGCATTGAGGAGCTTTAGGAAAAACTTCATTTTAACTGGTACTTGAATGAAGCCAGGAAACAAAGATAAAGAGAGGGAACATTTCAGGCATGGAGGCAGCAGCAAAAATCATCAGAGCCAGAAGGTTTGAGCAACTGCAAGGAGGCCAGTATCTCTGGAACTCAGTAATAACAAATATTATTTTAGTATTTTAAAATATTTTAATATATTTCAATTGTTTAATATTATTTAATAATATAGCAAATATATTGCTACAATAAAGTTTGCAAAGCATTGAATACATATCTCATTTGATTCTTATAACTCTACAATATATTACCCCGTTTTACACTACAACTTGAGAGAGAATAAGTGGTTTTTTCAAGGTCATGCAGCTAATAAATCTGAAATTTGATGATGCTGATGAGGTTTGGACCTACAGACTTCTCAACTCCAATTCTATGCTCTACTCAGTGGTTCCATGCTTCCTTTTTATTTAACCATAAAAATATGAGGAATAGCAGAGCATGCCAAATGATAGATGAGTGTTATAGACAATGAGTTCTTCACCTGCCTATGCTTGTCCTTTCTAAGGCAAGATCCAGCTTATTATCAAAGAAAATTCTTTTTTGACAGGTCTCAGCAGGAAAATGAGCTAGAGCCATGTCCTTTCTCATTGGAAAATGAAACAGAGAGATGGAGGATGCAGGACCTTGATAGAAATAAGATCACCTGGACTTCAAAGATTGCTTGGAGATGTGTAGAAATGAGAATTCTGTCTTTTCCGCAAAGCAAAATTAAGTGTGAAAAAAATCCCTAATTTAGAGGACCATTTCAGAACCACCTATTGATACTCTATAGAGGGGCTTCTTAAACTTTTTCTCCTTTTTATAACCTTGTAACCCCTTTTTACCTGAGAAATTTTTACGTGACTCCAGATGTATAGATATATAAAATAGTTGTACAAATAAAAAATTTACTGATAATAAATCACAATTTTGTAACCCCCACTTTCAGTTATAGACCCCATATGGGGCTGGAACACACAGTTTACGAAGCTTTGTTCTGTGGGAGGTTCAATCAGACAGTTTAACTAGCATTTGTTACACTTCTACTTTGTGTGGGTTACTTTATTAAGCACTGGGCTTAAATATGATAAACTGGGCTGATGTGAGCCCAGGCCATGGAAGGTTTCCTGTTATTGTGAAATATAGTGCTTTTCCTTCAAAGACCACAATCTTGCCCCCCCCCCTTTGGACTGTACTTATGATTTGATTGGCAAGGGCAGTTCATGATGAAGAAAGGCCCTTCACAGATGGAAATCAACACCTGCTTTATCATTTACAGTCTTAGAGAGTTGTCTGGGAGTGGAGGGGAGGGAAACAGAGAAGTTAAGGGATATGCCTAAGATTACACAGGTAATGTACATAGTCCTTTCATTCTCCATTATACTTTCTCCAGTCTCAAGCTTTTGCTTCCAAGAATTTTACATGTGACTTACATTTAATCATTGTACTCCTCTCTGATTGCCCTTATTACTTTTTGGTCTCCTGTGACTTCACCAAGTGAAGTTTCTTTAGTGAAGAGATGAGATAAGCAGTATAGTGACATCTACAAGGAAGATGGTAATCATGGATCACATAGCAAAACTAATTTTTTATTTTACAAATCACTAAAATAACAAAAAATTCACTTCAAGCTTCAATTTAGTGAACCTAATCTCAATAGTGAAATATAAATCAAGAAGTGATTCACATTACAAAAGTGAATCATAACTTTCTTGGTATGTTAAAATATGACTTACTTTATAAAACAAAAATCTAATTTATGGCTTTCTGGAAATATTCTGTGAATCCCTTTTAATTCTAGTATCTTTTTTCTATTAGTCATTTCCCATTTATCCTACATAATAGCTTGCTTTGTATATATTTATTTACATGTTGTCTCCTTCCTTAGATTATAAGCTTTTTGAGGGCAGGGATTGTCTTTTGTTTCTTTTTGTATCCACAGCTCTTAGCATTTGGCCAGGCCTGGAGTCAGGAACTTTTCTTCACAAATTCAAATCTGGCTTCCAGCACTTATTAGCTATGGGATCATAGGCAAGTCATTTGCACCTGTTTACTTCAGTTTTCTCATCTGTCAAATGAACTAGAGAAGGAAATAGTAAACCACTCTAATATCTTTGCCAAGAAAAGCCCAAATGGGTCAAGAAGAGTAGGACATGATCAAAAAATGACTGAACAACAACAACAAGCTCTTAGCAAAGTGCCTAGCACATGTAAGCACTTAAGACATTTTTATTGATTGATTGAGGTACATCCAGGAAATTTGTATAATATAAAGGGAAAAGACATTATTTTAGATTTGAAAGATCCTATCAATGAGTCAGAAAACCTGTTTTGTAGTGCCCATTACTTTATTACTTATTAGCCGTGTGACCTTGTCTAAATTATTAACCTTTAGGAGCTACATTTTCCTTTATCTGCATAATAAGGAGATTAGATTTGGTTATCTCATAGGTTTCTTCTAGCTCTATACTTCTGGGATTCTATATGAGCCAATCCGAAAGAATGTTTTTTGAGATTTATTAAAAAGTATCCAAAATGTCCTATAATAGACAATTATTTTCCCAGTGAATCTATCCCACCCCAGAGAAAACCAATGATATCATATTGAAACCAATAATAGGATAATTCAATTAGATTTCTTTTTCTAATCATTAATAAAAAATAAGATGTTTGAACATTTTAGAAAGAATATGTGTTTGGGAAGGAGCCAGATTCCCAATTTATAGAATAAATCAGTCACCTGAGACTTCCCAAGGTTGCTATCACCACTAGTTGTGAATAAATCATTCTAGAATTTGTATATACTACACAGATGTGAGTCCAGTGTTTTTTACCCCCAACTTTGGAAAGGTTGTGATGCAAAATTAGTTATCAGCATTAACCATTTGGCAACAATTCTCACCACCAGTCTGCTGGTCTGAAAAATGAGATCATTTTAGTTAAAATAGAAGAAGAAGGGAGTAGTGATATTTTCTAAGAGCTGAAGAGAACATTAGGGCAAAAAAGTAGGATTGCATTACATACAAATTGTGTTGAGATAAACCCATCCTTACCCACTCTGTATCTGGGAATATTGTTAAGGGAAGGGTTTTGATCAGAGGGATTCCCTGTAATGATTTTTTCATGATCCATTTCTCAATTAGTGATATGTTATTGCTGTTCTGCAAATAGCTTTCAAAACCATTACCTTCATCTTTTCCCAGGCAGAATGTCCTTTGGCCTTCTTCTTCTGCTATTCTTATCTTCTTAAGCCTTCAACACCCTTCTGCCATTTCTTTATATCACTAAAGCATAAGGATATAGACATAGAAGTACAGGGAAAAAAGATACTGAATTCACAAAACACAAAGACCCATACTACCCAAATCAAATGCCCTGACTTCTTATTGCTTGGGTCTGGAATGGCTAGACTCAAGGAATAGTCATTAATAGTCTCTAGAGAAGTATGCTTTGTCTGTGCTATTTAACATTTTTATCAATGACTTGGATTTTTAAAAAAGCACAGATGGAATGCTTATCAAGTTTGCATGTGACACAAAGCTGTGGAGAATAGCCAATATGTTGGCTTAGGCTTAGGATCTGAAAAGATCTCAACAAATTTTAGAATTTGGGGATAAATTGAAAAAAAAAAGAAATTTAATAAGGATGAATGTTTGCCTTACATTTAGGTTAAAAAATCAGCTTCTTAGGTAAAAGATGGGAATGGAACATGTATAGAAGGCTGATTAGGATGATAAAGAGGCTTAACATCATGCATGTCTTAAAAGGATCAGCTATAGAAAATGAGGATGTTTGGTCTGAGACAGTATTAGCTGACTAGTATTTGTATGATTCTTTCAGAATTGCAAAGCATTTTATGTTATCTCAATTTGACCCTCATAATGATTCTGTGAGGGAGGTACTTTTATTATAGCATTTTATGCTGTTCCATTTTACAGATGAGGAAATGGAGAATGGGAGAGGTAAAATGACATCCTTAGAATCCCACAGCTAGTAAGTGTATGAGGCAAGACTCAAATTCAGCGCTAATCTTCTTTACCCCAAATCCAGTGTTCTATTCACTGTATTACCTAATTTCCCCTAGAAGAGAAATCGAGAGCAAGCTTTTGAGGAAGTTTCTTGTGAAGGAAATTTAATTTTTCAATGAAGAAAATTTTCTTAAGAATTATTGGCATAGTGGGTAGAGTGAAAGGTCTGAAGTCAAGAAGACTAATTTTTCTGATCAAACCCAGCTTCAAAAACTTACTAGCTATGTGATTCTAGGTAAGTCACTGAAATCTATTTACCTCAGTTTCCTCATCTGTAAAATGAGCTGGAGAAGAAAATGGAAAATCATTCCAGTGTCTTTCCCAAGAAAATTCAAACATGACCGTAATGATTTAGCAATAAACACAATAAAGAATAAGATAACCTTTTTGAGTGAACTTTTCCCATAGAGCTTTTCAAACAAAGATTATATGTATGACTGATTATTTGTTGGGCTTACCAGAGGAAAAATGTCATTCAAATATGAGTTGTATTTTGATGGTCAGTCCCTTTCAACTGAGTCCCTTCCCCCTCTTTAAATGAATGTTCTCACTTTTGAATGCCAAGATGCTTCTATTGAATATCTGTCTAGTGGTCATACACTTTGAATTATTTCAGTAGTGGGAATGGGTGTACACCAGTTCCTTGGTTCAATTTTTTTGTGAATAATATTATACAAATCCAAGATGGTTGTCTAGCATTTGATGGAATCATTCATAGACTCATTTATTCTCAGTTTGGAAGGGATCTTCAAGACCTTCTAGCTTTAACGAGGTGAACTCACAACCACTTTAAAATGTGACTCAAATTGGATTAAAATGTAACTGGGAAATACTTAACAAAATGAATAAAATAAAAAATAAAAATATGATACAAATTGGATAATATTTTTAAAATTATTATTATAGCTTTACAAAATAACTGTATGGACAGGTATGCATATATTGTATTTAACATATACTTTAACATATACTTCCTTCCTTCCTTCATTCTTTCCTTCCTTCTTTCTTTCTTTCCTTTCTCCCTTCCTTCCTTCTTTTGCTTTTTTTGTTTTTCAATAATATTTTATTTTTTCTTTTTTCCCTTTCTTTTTATTTTTCAATAGTATTTTATTTTTTCAAATATATGTAAAGAAAGTTTTCAACATTCATTTTTCTTTTTTTTATTATATATATATTTTTATAATATTATCCCTTGTATTCATTTTTCCAAATTATCCCCCCCTCCCTCTATT
Organism: Sminthopsis crassicaudata; assembly: GCF_048593235.1. Lineage (NCBI taxonomy): Eukaryota > Metazoa > Chordata > Mammalia > Dasyuromorphia > Dasyuridae > Sminthopsis > Sminthopsis crassicaudata. The sequence goes on from NC_133620.1 coordinate 398,215,337, forward strand.
CCCTCCCCCCGATGACAGGCAATCCCATACATTTTACATGTGTTACAATATAGTCTAAGTACAATACATGTGTGTGAATATCATTTTCTTGTTGCACAATAAACTTTAGATTCCGAAGGTACATGTAACCTGGGCAGACAGATATTAGTGCTAACAATTTACATTCACTTCCCAGTGTTTCTTCTCTGGGTGTAGCTACCTCTGTTCATCATTGATCAACTGGAAGTGAGTTGGTTTTTCTTTATGTTGAAGATTTCCACTTCCATCAGAATACATCCTCATACAGTATTGTTGTTGAAGTGTACAGTGATCTTCTGGTTCTGCTCATTTCACTCAGCATCAGTTGATTTAAGTCTCTCCAGGTCTCTCTGTATTCCTCCTGCTGGTCATTTCTTACAGAGCAATAATATTCCATAACCTTCATATATCATAATTTACCCAACCATTCTCCAACTGATGGACATCCATTCATCTTCCAGTTTCTAGCTACTACAAAAAGAGCTGCCACAAACATTTTGGCACATATATGTCTCTTTCCGCTCTTTAGTATTTCTTTGGGATATAAGCCCAGTAGTAGCGCTGCTGGGTCAAAGGGTATGCACAGTTTGATAACTTTTTGGGCATAATTCCAGATTGCTCTCCAGAATGGCTGGATTCTTTCACAACTCCACCAGCAATGTATTAGTGTCCCAGTTTCCCCACATCCCCTCCAACATTCATCATTATTTATTCCTGTCATCTTAGCCAATCTGACAGGTGTGTAGTGGTATCTCAGAGTTGTCTTAATTTCCATTTCTCTGATCAATAGTGATTTGGAACACTCTTTCATGTGAGTGGATATAGTTTCAATTTCTTCCTCTGAGAATTGTCTGTTCATATCCTTTGACCATTTATCAATTGGAGAATGATTCGGTTTCTTATAAATTAGGGTCAGTTCTCTATATATTTTGGAAATGAGACCTTTGTCAGAACCTTTGTTTTTAAAAATATTTTCCCAATTTGTTACTTCCCTTCTAATCTTGTTTGCATTAGTATTATTTGTACAGAAACTTTTTAGTTTGATGTAATCAGAATCTTCTATTTTGTGATCAATAATGATCTCTAGTTCTCCTCTGGTCATAAATTCCTTCCTCCTCCACAAGTCTGAGAGGTAGATTATCCTCTGTTCCTCTAATCTATTTATTATCTCCCTCTTTATGCCTAAATCATGGATCCATTTTGATCTTATCTTGGTATATGGTGTTAAGTGTGGATCCATATCTAATTTCTGCCATACTAATTTCCAGTTTTCCCAACAGTTTTTTCCGAATAATGAATTTTTATCCCTAATGTTGGTATCTTTGGGTTTGTCAAAGATTAGGTTGCTATATACGTACCCTTTTTTGTCCTTTGTATCTAATCTGTTCCACTGATCTACCGGTCTATTTCTTAGCCAATACCAAATGGTTTTGGTGACTGCTGGTATATAATATAGCTTTAGATCAGGTACACTTAGGCCACCTTCCTCTGAGTTTTTTTTTCATTAGTTCCCTTGCAATTCTAGACCTTTTATTCTTCCATATGAATTTTGTTGTTATTTTTTCTAGGTCATTGAAATAGTTTCTTGGGAGTCTGATTGGTATAGCACTAAATAAATAGATTAGTTTGGGGAGTATTGTCATCTTTATTATATTCACTCGGCCTATCCAAGAGCACTGAATCAACATTCATTTTTCTAAAACTTTGTGTTCCAAATTTTTTCCCTCCTTCTCTTATCTCCCCTTTCCCCAAGATAGCCAGCAATCCAATATAGGTTTAATATGTACAATTCTTTTAAACATATTTCCATATTTGTTTTGTTATACAAGAAAAATCAGGCCAAAAGGGAAAAAAAAAACATGAGAAATCAAACAAAAAAGGTGAAAATATTATGCTTCCATCCACATTCAGTCTCCATATTCTCTCTCTGGGTGCAGTTAGTATTTTGCATTGGAGTCTTTTCTTTAAAATCTATTCAGATTCTTAAAATGTAGTGTTGGAATATGGTACCACTCCCTACATGTTTTTAGCAGTACATAATATACTGGATTAATATGCTTCAAGGAAGGGAAACAGCAAATTGAATCAGTTCTGAATCTGTACTATTATCTAAGCCATATTTCTTAAAAGGATTTAGAAGAATATCTTGAAAGACTTTGGGAAATGCTTTGATTTAGTACTTAAGTAAACCAACTAAAAGAAGAAATGAGGTTAGTCTGGCATGACTAGTGCTTGATGAATCTATCTGCTCATAATGATTAATGTTCTCTTATGCTCATCAGACATCCCTTTAATATTATTTCTAGAATTGTGTAAGGATTTGGAGTCAAGCTTATTTAAATAATATAACTATTTCCCTTTTTCAAAAATTCAGAACATTTGCTCATCTCCAGTTCTATACCTCTCTTCTTGACTTCAGTACCCAACTCACCAGCCTCATCTACCATTTCTTCCAGTCTAAGGGCATGGAAAAGATTGAGTTTGAGCTTATTATGAACCAAAGTCTTTGGCCTTATTTTCATCATATTCTAACCAACTGAACCAACTGGCCACAGATCAAAGGGAACAGAAAGGAGATGCAGATGAAATAGCTTTAAAATATGCTTGCCAATATTCTTTAACCTCATTGCCTGATTTTTCCTTTGTATCTAATTTTCTTCAGACCTAAACTTTGGTTTAGATGTCTAGCCTGTGAGCACACCTTTCTTTTTGGGATTGCATCACACTTGCTCTTAGTAGGAAAACATCATTCAAGACTCTGAGCAAAATACTTAGACTTGTATTCTCTTCCAAGCCTCTAATAGAATTAAGTGAACAGATGGTAGAGAACGCATCAGCTGCCCAGTGGAGTACAGGTTGGACCTTGAATTTCTGTTTCTTTGTTAACTGAAGAAACACATCATTCCTGAAAAAGAAATAATCAGATAAAGTGGAGTAAAAAAAGTAAATACACAGAATGAAAACATTGTATTGGTACATCTGGAAGATGAAAGTTATTTATATAATATTACCTCCAATAAGGGTAGGAAATGTAGGGCCTTTTTAATTTTCTGATCAAAGGAAAAATTTTGGGGAAGACATTTGTAAGGTTCAACACTAAATACATAAAAATTCAAATCAATTCAAGAAACATTTATTAAAGGTCTCCCATCTTCAAGAGATATAAAATAGTCTTTGCCCATAAGGACTTATCTTCTATTTGAAGAAACATATACCCAGATGAACAAATATAAGATAATTGGAAGAAGAAAAAAATCACTAAGCAGAAATTGAGATAGGCTTCACGAAAGAATGGGGGATTTGAGCTGAATCAAAACCATTTGCTCTTTATAGTGCTAACTTGAACTTCAATAAGGAAGATCATAGAATCAAACATTAAGTAATATAATAAAGTTCATTTAATCTATTCCTCTCATTTTTAAAGGTTAAGGCAACTGAGACCAGGTAAGGTAAAATTATTTGCCTACTTCATATACATTTTAAGTGGCTAAGTTGGAATTTGAACTTGAGTCCTCTGCCTTCAAGTTAAGCAGTATTTCTAATGTCTCAAGCCATATCAGTGCTTAACTTGAATGTTATTTTTAAAATAATTTGGGAAATTCAGTACCATAATTACTATGATATCATGGACATTCACTTATATATTATTGTTATTATAGAAATATATATTATATTATATTATATTATAGGAAAGATTTAACACAAGTTTTTTCTGACTCCAATGTTATCCTTCTATCCACTATGCCAATACATCCTCTTGGAGCATTCCATGGGTTAGTGAAACATGGCTATTTTGCAATATGTTGCATTTGTGAAAATTTCACAATATACCCAGAGCAGTGAAGCTTTGGGACACTGGCAGATGGAATTAACTCTGAATTCTCTTAGGGTTATTAACAATCTGAGCATGCTGCACCCAAACAAATTCTGCTTAAATATTAGGAGATGGAGCTTCTTTTGATTGAAGAAAAAAGGGAACAAAAGAAGTAACATGATAAGATGATGAGAGCATTTTATTTCATGGTTTCCACTTAGGCATTAGAGCAACACCATGGTGTGTCCTGCTTAAATGGTGGTACCATTCATGTTTCATCCTTGACAAAAAAAAAAGATGTTCCATTTCTATGAAAGATGACAGGTTGTTTCTTCATGAAAGTTATATTCATCATTTGTTGGGGCGCATCAATTCTTATGACTTTATTGGCTTAAAAAAGTATTTTTATGTTGTATCCTATTTTAGAAAAGAACTTTTTTCCTAAGAGAACTCAGCCTACTGACATTTTAATCAGTGTTGTTTGGGAAAGGTTGGCAACATTTTTTGGATAGCTGACTCCTTTGGTAAAGTACCTATAGTTGGCAGAATCACAGGGGACATAAGATCTGAGGATCTGATGTATGGGAAAGCGGGGATCAAGTTTTGACAATCCCTGAAAACATTTGTCTTTTGGCTTGTAAATAGCTAGATAAGGTATTTTTTAAAAACATTTTTGTGCTTGGCACTATGCTAAGTACTGGGGACACAGATGAAAGAAGCAAGACAATCCCTACCTTGCTTAGATTCTTTGGGGAAGGACAACAAATAAAGCAGAGAGGGGAAAAGGGAAGAGTGAAAAGAAGTATGTGATATAGTATGAAAATCGCTAGTGAGTAGAACTCTGGTTCTGGGTAAGATGAAATGATACAGATAGGAAGGAATATAGAAGCCTCGTTTTCAGCAAGATATTATAGAAATAATAATAATAATAAGCATTTATAAAGTATTTTTAAGATTTGAAATATACTTTACAGATATAATATCATTTTATCCTCACAACACCCCTGAGAGGTTGGTGCAATTATTATTCCTGTTTTCAACATAAGGAAACTGGGCCAGCCAAGATAACATAGCTAGTAAATGTCTGAGGCAGGAGTCTTCTGGATACCAAGTTCTGTTTCCTATTCACTGTACCACCTAGGTGCCAAAGATAAGACTAAAATATACTTATCAAAACTGAGGGAGGGTCCTAGTTATGGAAACCATATCTAGGCTGTGTTAGTTGAGAGATGAAGATGATGGTTTAGATGTATACAGTAGCAAGGAGATGGCACAGAGACCTGGTTTCAAAGCTCACCCATTAGAACTAGGTGTCCAAAGGGCTTCTGATTAAGTCATTTTTAAAGCTTTTTTTCAGGGTGGGTAGAGAACCAGTGACCCTGTATTCACTTAAAACTTATTACAATTTGAAATTTGCTTCATTTGATTTGGAGATAATTATCTACTGGTGTGGTTACTTTTCATTACCACTAAAGATGTTTGGTGCAGTAAGTTGTAGAGGGCAAAGGAAGGATTTATGCTTAGACATCAAATATATATTTTTATATGATCCTTTTTTTTTCACATTACAGAAAAGTTTAGTGTTCTTTTTCAGAATTTTCTGGCCTTTAAATGACCTAAATTTGTATGAGAAGAGATAATAAATAGAGACTTGCCTTCTTCTTTTGAAGGTTTTTTTTCCAATGGACCACAGACTCGTGTTGGTTGTACCACGCAGGCTTCTAGTAGGAATCCAACAATAGACTGCATCTGCTTCCATGGACCATCTAGTTAAATGACAGTAGCTCATCACCAGCAGATTGGCTGTTTGGTGTTGAATCTATCAAAGAGAGTTTTTGAGTGGGAATGGGACAAATGGCTACTCATAAGTGTTTTGTGGCAAAGGAAACCCACTGAAAGTGTGACAACTGTCCCATTAGGCACACAGACGCATCTTGTGAGAATGCAAGGCAGTGGGATCCCCAGTTACCAGTTACTTTTTTAAGAAGACAATTAATGAAGCCTATTATCAACTTCTGAGAGAGAGGTAATGGACCCAAGTCACACAGACATTTTTAGATATACTGTGCAGAAAAATTTGGATTGACTATACTTATTTGTTAGCATATTTTTTCTTCCTTTCTCTCTGTTAATCAAAGGGAGCCCAGTCATGATGATACCAAAAATAGAATCATTGTAAAATTTTTTTAAATGAACAAAAACAACTAGATGGAAGTTAAGAAGGAAGCACAAACAAACAAGACAGTTTTGAAAGTAACATATAGAATTTATTATATGCTTTTTCTTTTTAAAAACTGTGGAATTGAAATGAATGATTTCATATAGATTCCTCTCCGTGTAGGAAAATGTTCTTTTTTCAGTGTTTAAGTTCAGAATAAAAAAAAAGCAACAAAAAGAATGTGAGATAATGTGAGGTAATGTGAGGAAAGAAAAGAATGAGAAACATTAAGTGGTTTGCAATAAATGAGGAATAGTTTCCAGCATGAAAATTTTGAGGCTAAAAGTGAAAATATGTGTTAGGAATTAGATATTAGGGGAGGAGAGGATAGGGAAAAGAGTAAAAGAAGGGAGAGGAGAACAAAATACTTTGATTTTTGTGCTCTACATTTATTTTTATTTAAAAGCTATATTGTCTGGAAGCACATTGTCCAGCCTTTGACTTATTGTGGTGTGCTGGGTGTTTCACATATATGTGTATGAAACATACATGAGTATGTGTGTATATCTTTGACAGCACTGTAGTTTCAGTAAAACCAAGTCAGAGGGGAAGCTACATGGCCCAGTAGACAGCACCAGTCCTGTAGTCAGAAGGAGCTGAATTCAAATCTGGCCTCATGCTTACTAAGTTTTATAACATTAGGTAAGTAACTTAGCCTCAATTGTCTCATCAAATGACAAAAAAACCCCAACCCCAAAACTGTCAACTCCTTGTTATAAAAGTCCACTTTAAAAAATCACTTGTCTCCTAGTGATTGCATATGCCTATGAATGATGGCTTATCGTGGTCCCAGAAGAATCAAAGTTGCCAATTCCATTCCCCTGGGAAAGGGCAAGAAATAATGTGTTATGGGTTTACATAGATTGCAGCATATTGCCAATGAAAAATATCATTCAGGACATGTCTGATCATAAAAGGAGATGGGCTAACCATGCAACCAGAGTGAAGAATAACAGATGGACGGCCCAAATGTTTCAGTATTGAATTGATATTCATAGAATATTAAAAGAACTTGAGGAAAGCCTCAAGCACATTGGATAGGTCCTCTATGGAAATTTTATGGAAAGACATTAAAAAGAATCACATAGAATGAGAAAATGTAGCGGAGTTGCAGCCTTCACTGGTAGCATTCACTGGTACTTCTGTTGATGAGCTCATGGATCCATTGAAGAATTATAGTCCTGAAGTAGAATCAGTCAGCTCTGTGATTTTATCAGTTTAAATATATGTAGATTTTGTAACTAATTTTTTTTCCAGAGGAAATACATACTTGCTTTCTCTAAGCAATCAAATTTAAAAAAATATTGCTAATGCTGAATGAGAAGAGGAGAGAAGGCTTGAATGCTAGTGTTTTACAAGGAATGCTAATTAAAGAAATGGCTCCCTGCTTTCTCTGTTCTGCAGTCACTTATACTTAGCAGGGACAAACAGCAGACTCTCATATATAAACATTCTTCCTGTTGGGCTATGCTATTTTGTATAGTGCCAAGAAGCTGTGTCACTCAGGGGAGAATATTAAGGGGAGACAAGCAGCTTTGGCTAAGAACTACTTTTGTTGCTCATCTCAATTAAAATCATACCATTAACTTTACTTTAATGTGAGATTTCTTGTGGTTCAATTTTCCTTTGGTGGGATCCATTAGGGGTGGGTGGGCAGAATTGACTGGTGTACTTTTAGAATTCTGATGTACCCATTAAACATTTAGTGTGTGTTATTGATGCTTTCCACCTATATAGTATATTTGCTAATGGTTTTATCAAAGTTTCCCTTCTTGCAGAGTAGATATCAAGTTATTTGTAGTACAGCACAATGGTATATAGTACTGTGTTAGGTTAGGAAGTCAGCATGGATGTAAGGCAAAAATTGTGTAAAGTCAAGTTTCAATCTCTGCAGGAGAGCTCCAATGTCAATAGCTTCTTGCAGTGTGGGATAATTTAGGAAAAGGGAGTTGGCAGGGAAGAGCCATCACATCTGGGTAAGGATTGGCTCTAAGGATAGAGTCAGTAGGGCTGGAGGGCAAAGTGGGGCTGAAAATGAATACTGGTGTTAAACGCAGCCTTTGTCTTTCAAAAGGAGGGGGCACCATAAAGGCTGGGAGGCAGAATTCCTCCCTGCTATCTACTTCCCACTCATTCTGGAACACCAGTTCACTGAATGGAATGGAGGGCAAAATTTCTTGCACTACTGATACTGCATTCATTCTGTTTGTTTCTCTCCCTCTCTTCCTCCCTCCTTCCCTCCCTCTATTTTTTCCTTCCTTCCTTCCTTCCTTCCTTCCTTCCTTCCTTCCTTCCTTCCTTCCTTCCTTCCTTCCTTCCTTCCTTCCTTCCTTCCTTCCTTCCTTCCTTCCTTCCTTCCTTCCTTCCTTCCTTCCCTCTCTTCCTTCCTCCCTCTCTTCCTCCTTCCCTTCCTTCTTTCCTCTCTCTTTCTCTCTGTATATAGTTGAATTTATGGACATTAAATGAGCAGATAATGCAATACTCCAAAATTCCAAAATCACCAAAATTCCAAATGGTACTACAGGTTAAGAGTAATTCTGATTATAATATTGCTTTTCAAATTATTCTTTTTGATTTCTGCATCAATCAACATCATTACTATCCCCTGATTCTGGATTTTCTCTATTGTTCAGTTTTTCATAACACTACTCTCTCTCCTTTCTGTTTGCCTGCTCCTTCTCAGTCTTATTTGGTGAATTATCATTTATACCCTGTCCCTTAATCAAGGATATACCTCAAGACTTTATCCTAGGCTTTCTTCTCATCTTTCTCTACACACACTGTCTTATTGATTTCATCAATACCTTTTGTTTTAATGATCTCTAACTTGTTAGCTTCCATTTATAAATATAAATATATACATATATATGTATGTATATGTGTGCATTTATGCACACACATATGTAGACTTATGGAATAAAACTTATTTGGCACTTTAAGGTTTGCAAAGCATTTTACATGCTATCTTATTTGATATTCTCAACAACCTTTTGGGGGTGATGCTATTATTATACTTTATAGATGAAGAAATTGAGTCTGAGAGGGATCAAATGGCTTATCCAGGAACACACAACTTCTAAATATCTGAGGTAGGATTTGAACTCAGGTTTCCTGATTCCAAATCCAGTACTCTTACATGCTATCTACCTGAATTTCAGTCTTGCACTACCAACTGATAGATGTTTTTTAATTAGATGTATTGGCATTGAAAATTCAGCTTATCCAAAAGTTAACTCAGTCTCTTTCTCCTCAAACCAACTTCTTCTTTCATACTTGCTGACTTCTGTTGAGGGCACCACAGTTCTTGTAACCAAGATTCATAACTTTGAGATCATCCTTGAATCCTAATCACCTCACATATCCAACAGTTGTTATACATTGTCATTTCCCATATCTAGCATCCATTCCTTTCCATTCATATAGTCATCATTCTAGTTCAGACTTTCATTACTTCTTACCTGCATTTGCAATATATCCTTAATTGATTTTCCTTCTTCAAATCTCCCCCTGCTCCATCCATCATTCACATAGTTGCCTAAATCATTTCCCTAAAGCATGGGCCTGACAATGTCACCCCTCTGCTCAGGAAACTCCATTCACTCCTTGTGACTTCAGTATCAACTGTAGACTTCTCTGTTTGGCATTTAAAGCCCTTTACCCCCTGGCTGTAGCATCCTTATTGCATATGACCTCCTTCATGTATAGTACAGAAAAAATCACCTTTGTCTGGCAGTTCCACAGATATGATCCTCCATTTCTCATCTCTGATTTTTTTTTTTTGCAAGGATATTCCTTCATACCTAGCATGTGTTTCCTCACACCTCTGTCTGTTAGAAATCCTTAGCTTCCTTCAAGACTCAACTTAAATACCACCTTCTATGTGAAACCTTTCCTGGGGCCTCTCAGAATTATCTTAAATTGATTTTATACTTTTTTTTACTTGTGGAAAAGTTTCCTTTTTTTCTTGTAAAAAAGCTTCCTATAGAAGCTCCTTGAAGGCAGGAATGGTTTTACTTTTTTTTCTTTCTTTAGAAAGAAAAATGTGACCTCTAGAAATTATCCATGTTGTTCACTTATCCAAGTGGAATGGGTTTGAGAAGAAAGAGAATGAGTTCTCTTTTGGACAAATTGAATTTTATGTGCCAATGACACATCTAGTTGGAAATGTCCAATAGCTGGTGATGCAAGCAAAGTGGTACAAGATGGCAGCAATCCTTTTGCTTTTACATTAGAAGGAATAGAGAAGATCAATGGTGGGAGTAATCCAGGGTGTGGAAAGATTATTACTCCAGTTATGTCACCCAGTCCAGTTTTTTTGCAGAACATGAAAAAATGCCTTTCAACCCTTCTCCCCTTCTGTATCTTCCTTTGTCCTCCCATTCTGTTGTATTCTCTAAAAAAAACTTAATTATTTCTTGCACAGCATGATGCGTATAGAAATATGTTTAGAAGAATTGCACATGTTTAACCTATATTAGATTGCTTGCTGTCTTAGGGAAGGGGGAGAGGGGTAGAAAAATTTGGAACACAAGGTTTTGCAAAGATGAATGTTGAAAACTATCTTTGCATATATTTGGAAAAAATAAAATACTTTTAAGAAAAGAAAAACTCAATCATTTGCAAAGAAGAATCCCTCCATTTTGGATCTCTTCATCTCATACTCATCACTTTCTAGAACTAATCCCTGTTTTTCTTATTTGGCAGTACCCATTAGACACTATCACCTTGGGTACCTACTCTCCATTACTGGATCCCTACAGATATGTTTCCAGAGCATCCCTCAGTTTTTGTGACTTAGTTTCCTCTTTTAAAGTTCACTCCATTCACAAATATCACCCAACATAGTGACGTGCATACTTAACCTGTTGGTTTTCAATTCCTTCTCCCTATTTTCTTAAGGACTAAAGTACCTTTTTTGCAATCTTCCTCTTCTTCCTCATTAGATATTAGCTCTGGAACCCTGGCAAATACCTAAAGCTCTCTAGACTTTAATTTCTTCATCTTTAAATCCAGAAGTTGGTCTTCATAGATTCAAAGCTCCCTTCTAGGTCTAAACCTGTAATCTTATGACCTTATTCCCAGACATTTCCTCACCATGCTGTCTGTATTCCAGACATTATTCTCAACTATCCTTTTGCTATAACCTTGGACTCTCTTATGTTTGGGTTCCTGGTAAGAGAGCTCAGATAAGTGAACTTTCACCTTATCTTGACAGTAACCAGACCTCTGCATTACATCCTCATACCTTGTTCTCATTATATAAAAGCTCCCTATTATATGTTGTCTTCCCTTTAGAATGTAAGCTCTGTGAGGGCAAAGATTAGCTTGATGACTTTTATTTGTATTTTCAGCTCATTTTACAGATGAGGAAACTGAGGCACAATATCACATAGATGATGGGTGTTTGAGGTCAGATTTGAACTCATGAAAAGGAGTCTTCCTGATTCCAAAGCCTGGCACTCTACTGAACCCCTTAGCTGCCGTGACACATGCTTAGTACTTAAACATTCTATCAATATAATTTCTCCTCTTCTCTTCTGATCTGCTTAAGAAAATAAGTAGAATACTCAGCCTCTGACTTTAAAGATCTTACCAACCAGTTCGGGGAGACCATATATAAATAATAGAAATAATAAGAGATTATTAAAAATCAACATATAGGCTAATGCTTGATAACCCAAATGATGTGCTCAGGTGCTGAGAAGCTGAAAATTACTACAGTGATATTCTTGCTGTACTATATACTTCAGTCAAATCACACTTGGGATCCTCCAATTCTAGGTACCAATTTCAGAAGGACATTGAGAAGCTGTAGGACAACCAGGATGTTTAAATAGCCTAGAGTCCACACTATATTAGGCTAAGCTGATAGAACAGATAATATTTAGTCTGTGAAAAAAGAAGAAAAGATTGGGTATTGGGAGGTATATAACAGGGAAGGCAGAACATGATGGTTTATCTTTAAGTGTCTGACAGACTGCTATGTATAAGAATAATTAGCCCACTTCCTCCTAAACTTAGGAGACAGAATTAGATGTAATAGATAGAAATTGCAGGGAGTCAGACTTAAAGCTAATTTAATTCCTAAAAATCAGAACTAAAAAGGAACATACTGTCTGGGACAGTACAAGGTTGACTCTTCTACTAGTTTCCAAGCAAAGACTAGATGTTATAAAGGGCATTCCATTTCACTTATAAGTAGACGGCCTCTGAGGTACCTTGCAAATTTAATCAGATCAGTCAGGGATGACTTCTTTTCATTGCCTCTTAAAGACAGGTAAGATTAAAAAGCCAAAAACAATATCAGTCTGCCATTGAGCTATCCAGCCTACATCTTGTGTTTCTTTCAGCAGATTAGCATAATTTTATGCTTTGTCTGTTATGAAATGATTTTTATTGTTCTTGATTTCTAAATTGATGTTTATTTTGTGATTCTTTTCCTGAAAGCTCTAAATGTTTCATTTTGGTTGGACTTTTGCTAGTCTGCTAATGATTGAGGGACATAAAGGTTTATGACAGGCACAGACTGCAGTCATTTGAATGGGAATTAGATGATGCTAGAAATGGTGATCATTATCGGGTTGGGCTGGGGCAATGGCAGAGGCTAAGGCATGACCACCAGCTTCTTTTTGCAGAATGCATACGGAAAGGCTGTCTTTTGATGTGCAGCTGCAGCTGCTGTCTGTAGCGCCTGGCTGACGCTGTTTACATCTCTGTCTTTTAGACCGGACTGCCCAAGCTGTTTGGCTGGAAAACTGTCGCCCCATTCCTGATAGCTCTGAACCAGACTGGTCTGTATGTGAGAGCAGAAGGGCATATTATTAGCTCATACCTAGTCATTGCTGGGCCCAGCCGGCGACAAGTGGGTTGACAGGCAAGGGAGGAGGCAGCTGGTCCCATTGCCATGAGTTCTGACGCCACGTTCTTACTCCAGTTGCTGAGGGCTGGTGGAGTTAATGGCGCCTCTAGCCCCTGGGAATGGGAGGCCTGGTTGGGGATGGATGCCATTATGTGAATGTGAGGTAAGGGGAAAATTTAGAATGATGCAGTGGGATAAATTTAAAATTTGAGCTCCCAAGCAAAAATTCCTGAAGGAGCTCTCTTATGCTTTGCTAACTACAAAATCAAGCAGATATTCACTACTGGGATCTATTGCTGGGACTTAGAGGGACTTAAAAAAAACCCAAATGAAAGCAATAGTTTCTTTGATTCATCTGGTTTAAGGAAAGGCTTGGGCTTAACTAGAAACCCACCTATTCCCCCCACCACTCCCCTCCAAGGGTGTGGCAGCTGTGTAGTATGGTAGATACAGTGGCAGGCCTGGAGTCAGGAAGATGTTTTTTAAGGGAAAAAAAAACCTCATCCTAAATTCAAATCTGGTCTTGGGTGACTTGGGGCACCTATTTCTGTTTGCCTCAGTTTTCTAATCTGTAAAATAAACTGGAGAAAGAAATGGCAAAGTATCTTTGCCAAGAAAATTCCCAATAGGGTCATGAAATTGGACATAACTGAACAACAAGCCCTCTCTCCTTCCATTGTCCAACATATAGATAAAATCCATATAAGGCCAGGTTGTGGCCAAAACAGGAAAGGGACGCAAATAGGGCTGTTGCCTGGGAGCCTTCGTTTGAGGCTGTGGCAAGAACTCACAAAAGTCTTACAAGACTTTTGAAAGTTGAAGGTGGGATTGGACTTGTTGTTCTTCCTCTCTTTTTTCAACAGATTTGGGACTCCTGGTTCACTTTCAGTCATCTAGAGCCAAAGTAGTACAGGGATCAGGGAAGCTCTAAGAGAAGGCCTTTTCTGAGAGGAAAGGTCTTAGACCCCTTGATCTCAGTAAGGACAATCCTTTCTTTAGGAAACCAAAAGTTCCTAGTATAAGAGTTTCCAAATGCATATTTCAGAAATAAAGGATCTATAAATAGGAAAGGGGCTGGAAATGATAATGACGGAGACTAGCATCTAGCACAATGTTTGGCACATTGTAGCCACTTAATAAATGTTTATTGACTGAATGATGAAGCATGGAAGGCATGGAGAAAGACTAGATCCCCAACGTCAGAGGCCTTTCAAGACAACACTATCCTGTAAGGAGGTCTCAAGGGTAAAGTGGGGAGGGTGAATTATCCTTATAATACATGGATGGCTTGAATGCTCTTTAGACCTGTGACATGAGGGTAGCAGGAGGGAGAAGGAGTAATCAGTAGTGTGAATAAGGCAAATTTATCTATTTGTGGGAATGTATTTTTAAAGACTTGTAGAGGAAATCATTGATCTTTTTGTGCTTCTGATGGGAAATAACTAGAAGCGGTGAGTATATATCTTGGCAGGTGCATGAAGAATGATTGCATGGGATAGAGAAAGTGCTGACGATATCATTAGTAAGAGTGGGCCAGTACATTTTTGGCAGAAGGGTCTAGTTTTTGGCAGGCTCCTAGGTTCAAAAAAGTTCCTCAGAAAAGATGTTTTATAGTATTCTCTTCAGTCATGTGTAATTAGTAACTTCTCCAGGCACTATTTTCCAGCCTCAGTTTTTATTTTGTCTGCCTCAGCATTAAGTCCATTCCTAATTCTGGTTTAGAAGGCTAATGTCAGAAACTCTAGATCCATAGCTTTATTCTGGGCACATAGTATAATAAGCTTGGATGGGAGAGAGGAGGTATTTCATATTTATTGAGTACCTACAATGAGCTCATGCTGTGCTGAGAATACCCAGTGCAGACATTCTTCTCTGGAAGTTTATATTGGGAGGTAACAAGACAAGCGCACATCTGTACACAAGCCACATGTTATTGTCACATCAGATACACAAATAGCATGTGGTGTGATGGTGTTTGTTAACTGTGATTTTTAATCATGCTTTCATTTGGTTACTGTTAATCATCTTGGTTTGTCATTTGGCCATTTTTTCCTCTCCCCGGAATCAAAACTATGACTAGTCCTTTGAGCAATACTTTTATTTTTTTCTATATTTCTGACACATAGTAGGGTTTAATAAGTTAAGTAAGTTAAATTGAATTAACTATTCTGGCTTAAAATAAATTAATTTCCTGTAGAGAAAGCATGACATATATATATTTAAATATCATTGATTAGAAAGTTTATATTAAATTATGGACTACACCAGAGTATATCTACAGTGGTAAAGAATATGGAAACTATGTCATAAAAAGAATTGTTGAAGAAATTGAAGGCACTTTGCATAGAAAATAAAAATGACATGAAAACATTAAAATATTTTGAAAGGCTCCATGTGAAAAAAAGAGGTAATTATTATTTATGGCTAAAAGGCGAAACGATGTAATGAACATTTAGATATTTCATAGATGTGGTTTTCAATGTATCAAAAATTTATTGTTCTCTTTTGTTTTTATATTATCTACATATCCCACTGTATCCCTTTCCCATCCTCTTTCATCCAGCCATTCTTCATTATAAATCATAAAAAGAAGGGGGAATTAGTTCAGAAAAACCTAGACAACACATTGAAAAAGTCTGATGTTATATAATATTCATTATCCATGGTTCCCCACCTCTGTAAAGAAGTAGAATTGGGTACAGATTTTTTTAATATCTCTTCTTTGGGGCTGAACTTGGTTGTTGTGATTTTTTTGACTTGATGTTGTTTTTCCTTTAAATTGCATTGCTGCAGTCATGTATATTGTTTTTTAGATTTTACTTCACTTTACATTGGTTCACATAAGTTTTTGGTATTAATCATATTGTTCTTTAAAGCACAGTAGTATTCAATATAGTTATGCACTATAATTTATTCATCCATGCCCTAATTAATGGATATCTACTTTGTTTATGGTTCTTTGCTATCATAAAAAGTGCCACTCTAAATATTTTGGTTAGATGAGGCCTTTCTTTGTGTTATTGAGTTCCTTAGGCTATATGTGCAATAATAAATGTGCCTCTGGGTCAAAGGATATGGATGGATATTTTAATCACTATTCTCTGTATATTTCAAAATTGTTTTCCAGAATGGTTATACCTATCTACAACTCCACCAACCATGCATGCATATCATTTGGAAAGAACCTTTTAAGAATTAGAGCTGTCAACACAGAACATGTTACCTAAATCACTAGAGATAATTCAAAGTAGAATTTATAGCATTTTGTTAGAGATGTTGTGAAAATATCTGTTACACAAGTTAATGGTGGGACCAGATGAATTCCTTGGTATATTCCAGCTCCAAATTCTAAGAGGCTAAAATAGCATATGAATAAAATCTGATATAATGAATTTCTGGTGCATATTTTAGACCTTCCAAGTTTTCATGATACCAGCATCCCCTCCTCCTTTAGATAAATAGTCACAGTTTAGGTCTATTGATATAATCAGGACATCTGGGGTTGATGAGATATAAACAGTTCCATAAAGTGCAGCCAATAGGTCAAATGGTCATGTGACTTTGGTTTGGGACAACTGGTTTCTGTCAGATAGAGTTGAGAGTGGTTTCATGTATCTCTTGCTTTGTTTAGCACAAACTGCACTGTGTGTACCTATATTTGTTCACCATTTAAATAGAAACAGGCAGAAATGGCTCATTCTGTAGCAAGGGTTCTGAAAACATATGCTCCTTCTTTTCATCTATTTTTTTTTCTTTTGGTAAAGCCATGATAAAATCTTTGCTTATAAACCTTTCTTATTTAATATTTCTCTGAGTGTTGCCATCCTTTTGATAAATCCCATCTTTGGGTGGTTTGGGGAAGCAGGAGCAGGATAAGGGAGAAGAAAAGTGAAGTTAAAAATACAGTCAACAAGCATTTATTATTTTAAAAAATAACAATTACCAGCTGTGTGACACTGGGAAGGTCACCTAAGCCCAAATGCCTCACCAAAAAATGAGCATTTATTAAACATAAAATACAAAAAGGACACAGAAATCTCAAGAATGCTTGTTACATAGGGGACAAATTACAGATACACAAATGCAGGAGATATATACACACAATAATTCAAAATAGCTTTTATGTGTGTATTTATACATGAGGGTGTAAAAAAGAACTTCATCAGCTTTTATACTTTCTCTGAGAAAGAATAAAAGTAGAGAGCTGGTGTCTAAATCAGAAAGATCTGGTTTCAAGTTTCACTTCTGACAAATAGTGGCAATTTGACTTTAGACAAGTCACTTAAAGTCTTTGTCCTATGCCAGTGATTTAGGATCATAAATTGCAGCATAGACATTGACCTTTGGAGGGGTGTTCCTTCATCAGAGTCCCTGGTGCAGAGTTCTCTCTGCCTAGACCAATGAAATCACAGGTCCAGGCCAAAAAAAACCCAGTTATCCTCTATAGATGGTCCCAGGCATAACTCCTTAAAATCCATATAATCCTTTCTAATTATAATGACTAGCTAGTATTTTTACAGTATTTCCCTAAAGTCTAAGGTTTTATGTCTTTAAAAATTCTTAGAACAGTTTTAAGCCACAAAAGCTTTAAAGATGTACTAAGACTTTTGGGATTGTATAATGGACAGGACTTTAAGATTTGCAAAATGCTTTAAACATATTATATCTCTAAGTCACAGAGTCAGTCATAAGCCCTAATCCATACCAGCAAACATTATTAAGGACCTAACATGTACATGGAGTTTGCTGTGGTTAGTGCTGGAGAAAAAAAATGAACAGAACACCAAGGAGCTTACAATTTTTTGTTTCTAATTTCACTTAATTCACTTTGATCTCTGTCCCCATCTACCGTGAAATCTATCTACAGACTTAATGGACCCTAGAAGCATATTCATCCTCAATCACCATGTGAATAGGACCATAGAAAATGGGCCACCTGATGGGATTGAATTTCTCTTTGGGACACTTGGAACTATGGGTGTGGATTTGTCCTTTCCCAAGAAGGAAAAATTACATTCTTCCCCCCTTATCTTCAAGGAGTTCTAGTGCTACCAATGGCAGATTATAAAATTTGAGCAATTCATGTTCCCATATCTTTCTGTGTACTCATGTGTGGAGAACTCTTTCCTTTCCCTGAAGGGTTATTATTCTTGTGCTGTCCTTCACTTTGAAAATGACCATGACATTCCAAAATAGGCAAGTGAGTTGGATTTAATTGAGGTAAGGCTGTGCAAAGTTACTAGCTTTACTTTCTGTCTCAAAACCATGTGTCCAGATATAGATCAGGATGACTGGAGATGGTACCCAAAGCAGTGGAAGACTTTGATCTTTTTAAGCTAAGGTCTTTAAGAGGTCTCAATTTGACTCAATTTGACTCATTCAATGCTTCAAACTAGGTAAGAGCCAATATTTAAGTCAACTGACCAAGAAGGCAAGGAGAACATTTCTTAGTTCCACAAGTAGGGATAGATGTGTCCAAGTGTCCAGTTGTCATAATGGATGAATGTAAAGTGCCCTCCTGGAAGTTACAATTACTAGTCTGCCCTAGGCCCAACAGAGTACCTTTGACCACATACCTTTGCAGTATCAACTCTACCCGGCTCACCTCCTCTGAGGCCTTCAAAGGTCTCTGACCACTATCTCTTGAATCTATAGCTTAATAACCGGTAGCACACTCAAGAACAGCCACGTGTAATCTTAAAAGCCTTTATTATACCTACTCACATAATACCCTGACTGATGCCCTGACTTGTTGGTTCCCGAGTGAACACCTGGTCAGAAGACCCAAGTGTTCATTACCAAAATCCTTACCTCTTTTGGCTATCCATCTTG
Source organism: Sminthopsis crassicaudata (assembly GCF_048593235.1). Classification (NCBI taxonomy): domain Eukaryota; kingdom Metazoa; phylum Chordata; class Mammalia; order Dasyuromorphia; family Dasyuridae; genus Sminthopsis; species Sminthopsis crassicaudata. The sequence continues at coordinate 398,234,078 of NC_133620.1, forward strand.
GCTTGGCCATGCAGGCTAGGGAGCCAGAGTAAAGAGTGCCAGGTTAAAGAGAGCGACTGCTGTCTGCAGTGGGCTTATATAGGGCTTGTGAGGTCACACACACAGCCAATCAGTGAGAGAGTCACCCTTTACAAAGCTATCTCATCGTGGCCAAGATCCCACCTACAAGGCAGTCCTAATATCCACAGAGATTTCTTCCAGGTCTCAATCTCCCGTTGCACCGTGTCTGCCCATTTAATGAATACAAATGTTATCATTGCTAGACTCTTAAGTTTTGTTTATTTCTTTAGAATCTCTCACAGTTTATTAATCTGGGAATCTAGTTGGAGGGCATTGACATTTGCCCCCTTCATCCCCCCCAACTACTTTTCAGTCAAAAGTCTGACATGATACCTGCAATGTTCCCTCTTCACTTTGTAGCAGTATCTACCTTAATAGTACAATTCTTAGAATTGTGTATATTTTAACTGTCATTGCTAATGAGACTCACAGAGCACTGCCAAGGAGGGAAGGAAATATGGGACTGCTGTATTTGCTTCTAGCAGTAAGCTAGAGCCCCAGAGGTGAGGGTACAATCATCAAATAGATACTTCAACAAAGAAAAACATATATCTCAAGACTTTCCAAAAGAGTGACCCAGTATAGCTGACATTCGAAATATGTGTCTAGAGAGATAGATGTGTGTTCAAGTATGCATATCTTTCTACAAAGAAGTACAGAAGGTTGTATCTAAACATCATTAACCTAGCTCTTTTGAGATTTGGGGAAGGTATTGCCTGAGGCTGCTCTACTTTCAGTGCACATAATATATTCCAGCTGCATGTAATCATCACCCTTTGGAATATGAGAGAAGCTGGCTGACAGGCTGAAAGTGGTTCAGTGATAACTCACTTCAGTGATAGGACATGGAATCCTTCCCCCCATTAAGTTTTTCTCCCTCTCCTCTATCCAGGGAATAGATTTTAATTTTTGTTCAGTAGTTTTCAGCATGCCTGACTCTTTGTAACCCCATTTGGGGTTTTCTTGGCAAAGATACTGGAGTGCTTGATTATTTTACATTATTATTATTATTATTATTAATCTTAAAAAATGAGTCATTCAACCAAAGGTACATATAACCTTACAACTGGGGGTTGGCGCTAAAACAAATAGGTAATAGGGCTTTTGCTAGTAATGATTTGAAAAAGAGAGAGAGAGAGAGAGAGAGAGAGAGAGAGAGAGAGAGAGAGAGAGAGAGAGAGAGAGAGAGAGAGAGAGAGAGAGAGAGGTACCTTGTATCTGCTTCATTGTGTTCTGCATATAATTGTGCATCCTATACATATAGGAATACTCTGTGCCTAGTACTTGCGTGTAGTAGGACTAACTAAATAGATGATGGAACTTTTGTTTGTTATAATTTGCAAAGAAAAGCAGCTATTAGTGCTCTTTCTTCTGAAGTAATTTTGTATCTGCTTTATATGTGTTCTATATATAACTATGTATCCTATACACATAGGAATACTCTGTGTCTAGCACAGCATGTGGCGTATAGTAGGTGCTAAATAAATGTTTCAGAAACATATATAACATATATGCATAGATATTTTTTGTAGATTAAAAATTGCATGTAATTCTCTGGGCTTTCTATCTCAAACTCCCCTTAAACTGAAGGTCAAATCCCCAGAAGATACAACAGCTACTCATCATTAAGGGTTTTAGTGGTAACTCAGAAAGGCTGAGGAATCTTCTTCTTCTTCTTCTTCTTCTTCTTCTTCTTCTTCTTCTTCTTCTTCTTCTTCTTCTTCTTCTTCTTCTTCTTCTTCTTCTTCTTCTTCTTCTTCTTCCTTCTTCTTCTTCTTTTTCTTCTTCTTCTTCTTCTTCTTCTTCTTCTTCCTTCTTTCTTCTTTCTTCTTTCCTTTTCCTTTTCCTTTTTCTTCTTTTCTCTTCTCTTCTCTTCTCTTCTCTTCTCTTCTCTTCTCTTCTCTTCTCTTCTCTTCTCTTCTCTTCTCTTCTCTTCTCTTCTCTTCTCTTCTCTTCTCTTCTCTTCTCTTCTCTTCTCTTCTCTTCCTCTCTCATACATTTTATTGAATGCCTTTGAAGCAATCCCTAAATATAGAATTTCAGTGTTGGATTATAGTGGTATCCACATCACTATTATTCACACACACACACATCACAGTGTATCACTTGCTGATTAAGTGCCTATCACTTCAAAGAGTGTATTTCTAATGCTGTAGCTCACAAGCCCCTACAGGTATGCTTTCCCCTATGATAATTAGTTGATAATTGATAGCAATTAGTAAGCTAGATTTAATTAGCTTTCTGAAAGGGATATTTATTGAGGTAGAATGGTAAAGTAGTTTTGGAGAAGGAAATGGCAAATCACTTCAATATCTTTGCCAAAAAAACCCCAAATGGGGTCATGAAGAGTCAAACACAGCTGAAATACTGAACAGCAAAAATGGTAAGAACTGTTGGTACCAAGAAAATCGCCCCAAAAGTCTGTGACAAACTCCTCCCTTTATAGTACTTCCCCCTAGTCTGAATGAAAGTGGACTCATACATTGCAAATGCATGTGAGAAAAGGATTATTCAAATCTCTTGTTTAGTGTTAAGGAAGACTGCTAATAAGAAGTCCAAAAATTCTCCAAGGGTAGAGTGGAGTAGAGACAGACTAAAGCTGAGGTGTTTGTTGTTCCAACAGATTCTTTCTCAGAGGCTTGCCTGGAATCCTTGTTTACTGAATTGGTCTGCTTTTTTATACAAAATCCAGTTTGTGATCAAACTTCTTTAATGTGAATACACTTCCTGTGCAAAATCACTATAGTTTTTCCAATTGCTTTCAAGGACATCTACAATTATCAAAAAAACTTTACTGACATTTAATTTAAAGCCTTTGATTGATTGATTTAATTAAAAAATACTCTGTCTGGGTTAAAGTGTCAAGTTTAAGATACCTTGTAATCCTTGTTAATCACTAAGTATGATGGAGTAATTTGATAGACTGATTCAATCAAATTGAATCCCTTACCTAGCTACAAGGACTAGTAGAAGGGACTCCCCAATGAAGAACTAGCAACATCAGCATCTTGTCTGCAACCTTTGATCTTATGGAGTAGTTGTTATTTGTCCTTCTTGCTGGAAGAGGACCAGTGACTGATGTCTTGTTTTGCAAGTGAGTTAGATTTAAAGGAGGCAGAGCTGTGCAAAATTATCCGTCTTACTCTTTCCTCTTGAGTCATCAAGGTCCAGTGGCAGGACAAAGCTCAGGATGACTGGCAATGTTCATATCACCAAAAAGCTAAATGATCTAATGTGTCAGAGTGAGGATTTGAAGTTTTTCTAGTGTTAAGGCCATTGTGTCATATTGCTCCTATCTGTGTTAAATGCTTTTTCATGTTATATGTTGTAGGTTCTTCTGTGCTTTTAGTCCTAACTCAATGATCACATTTTATTTTTTCTTGGCAAAGATACTAGAGTGGTTTGCCATTTTCTTCTCCAGGTCATTTTATAGGTAAGGAAACTGAGGGTCACAGCTAATAGGTGTTTGAGACCAGATTTGAACTCAGGAAGAAGAGTCTTATTGATTCCAGGCCCAGTACTCAATCCACTGTGCCACCTAGCTGCCTATATGTTTTCACTGACACTAGGAGAAGTATTTTGGTTGGGAGAGGGGAGGGGAAGTCCCAATTTGTTGAGAAAGGCCAACAAATATTCCATTTATGTCTGAGATTTAATTAACAGTCCAAATGACGGAGACTTCTTTATGAAAGGTATCAAAAATTTGCTGTTAAAATGCAAACTAGAGTGTGTAGCAAGCACAAGAAACTTAAGAGTCCCTTTCTTAATTAAGCAATCCAGGTAAACATGCAACTCCTTGGTAGGGGTGATAATGAGAAAGAAAAAAATCTCTATTAAGTCATGAAGAGGCAAGTATAGAATATAGCAAAGGGAAGGAAGACCAGAAAAGAACAAAGCCTAAGGGAAACTTCTTAGAGAACTTTTTTGAAAATTCTGATCAAGGAACATAATTCCTTTTTGGCCAATCTTTCACAATCCTAGAAAATGATTTATAAGAATATTTGTTTCATTAAGAGGGACTGGATTAAGGGAGATTTTATGACATATTGACCTCTCAAATATGACTAGAACAAATTGTTGACCAAGAAGTAGAGTCAAGAGAGGCTAGCAGAAAGTAAGCAAGGTGTGAATGCCACTGGTTATATCTTTATAAAGGGTGGGTAAGATAAACAAATTAAGTAAGGCAAGCAAGATGCAAAGCCTAGAAAATCTAGCTGGGGGAAGGAGGAGGAAGCAGAAACCAGGGGGGAAAACATAGGACCTTCCAGACAATGAAAATATCCTGAGCCAGTGTTGGGTGGGCAATGTACACATGGACTCTGCAGCAAAATTTGTGTTGCTAAAGCAATTCAAATTAGAGGGAGAAGATGGAAATATTTTTGAGGAGATCTTAATTATTTAGTGGATCATTCATTCATTTCCTCCAGTCTTAGTAAGCATTTGATTTTTTTTGTTTTTGTTTTTGTTTTTGTTTGCTTTATTTCTTGAGCCAGCAAATGTGAAAAAGCTATTGATCAAAATAACTTCTGAGCTGTGAGTATATTCTATTTAATGCTTATAGGTAGAAGAGAGGGGGGAACATTTTTTATTTTAGGGAGATAAAAGGTTTCATCGTTAGAAGCTTATCTGGGGGTACAGAGATAATTTATAATAGTTGGACAAAGTGAGAGAGAAGTATTAGACTGATAAATCTAGCTATGAAGTTGTGACTTATGTGCCCCTAGAGATGAAATTATAAGTGAATTTAAGTATAACAGGCTGCCAAAGGAGTAAAAGGCAATTTTAAATTTTGCTATCCTTGGCCATTCTGCATTGGGCTTTGGAAGGGAAGCCACATTCTTCTCCCTCCCCTTCTAGGGATGGGAAGGGGAATAAATGATGTGGAAAGAGAAGACCATGCTTGTAAAGGGAGTTAGCTACCAGGGAAATCCTGCCCATACAAGAGGAAGAGGAAGAATTGTTTGAATATGTTCAGTAGGCTCAGTGGATTATTGACATCTTAGTCTGCTTAGTGCCACCTGTTATCTACACTTATATCTTCAACACCTAACATGGTACCTTGCTTATAGCAGGTTCTTATTTCATCACCTCAAAAACAAGAGTTTGGACAAAATCAGGGGTATCAAACTCAAATAGAAATGGGGCCACTAACTATACGTAACAATCCCTGCAAATTGCATGTTCCCTTTAGAAAACCATTGCTTAGAATTATGTTCTGTTGCATTTTAAATTATTTTGTTAACTATTTTTTAATTTCAGTTTAATCTGGTTTGGCTGTTCCTTTTTTAATCCTTAGGACTATAAGAATGTTTTAGGACTCTTCTAAACTTCACATTCAACATTTTATCACATAGGAATTCAGCTTTACTAGATTTGCAAGCACAAGTGAAGGGGGCTACAGGACCTGGATGCAGTTTAGGAAGGATGGATTTACTTGATGTGGGGTATACTTGAACCAAGAACCTTTCCAAAGCTCTTCACATCTCACAGCATAGACTACCCACACCCAAATTGTGAATCCAGAGCCTCAAAATTGGCAGGTTTCCAGTTAATTATAGTATCATTATCCCCTCATCTTCACAGTACTCTATACTTTATAAAGCATCTTCCAAGATCACACCAATTCTGCCAGGTAGGCAGGAAAAATATTACGGGTATATCAATATTAAAGTTTAAGAAACACAGGCTCAGAAAAGTTGTGCTTTGCCCATGATCACATGGCTTTAAGTGACAAATTCCACAAGTGGACCCAGCTCTTCCACTACCAGGTCCTCCGACTTCCTAAGTTATTTCCTCATCCTTTCTTATAGAAGTATATAGCATAAGTAGAATTAAATTAGAAGTTTTCTAGGGTTTCTTCCTCTTCAAAATTATATTATCCTTTGCTAACATCTTCTGTTAAAATCGAAAGGTCCTTACTATAAATTCTGTATAGATTGAACAGCCTTGCCATACATAGACTTCTGGGATGTTGTTCACCTTGGGGATGACAGAAAGAAGCTTCTTTAGCCTTCATTGCTTCTGCAGGACTTTGACCCTTCTGGCTAAATCCAAACTGCCTCTATCAATTATAAAAGCATTTTTTTTATTGAAGCATATAGCTAGCTATCTTCCATGAGATCTCAATGTAACCAAAAGTATCATTTAAAAAAAATCTAGTTCATAATGTCTTCTCCCAATCAACCCATTGAAAAATAATTTTTTTCTTACCCTAAAATTCATTCTTTATATCCCAAATATGTTACCATCAAAATTCCCATCTTATCTTCTTAAACATTTATTTGAAAACTTTCCCCCAATTTTTCTTTCAAGTCTTACATTCTCTAAAAGCCAAAGATTATCTTTATGTATCCCTAACGCTTTCTGAGGGAGAGTTCTTATTTTTTGAATCAAAAAATTATATTTAGGCAAACTAATGAACAGTTACCTGAGTCTGACAACCCAATGTCTCATTCCACACCTTAGCCTAGCAGCTCTTTGCTGAGAATGGGAAGGTATGATTCATCATCAAACCAGAGACATTTTCTCATCAAACTTCAGAGTCTGGGACTAAAGGTTAATGATTGACTTTCTCCTTGGGACTTTTATTGAATGGGAATTTTGAAAAGTTGTTTGGGATCCAGCTGCAAATGCTGATAATAACAACATGGTAAATTTAGTGGGTCAGATTATTGGTAGTGGAAGGACTAATACTTATTATCTACCTATAGCCATTAAAATAAAATTCATTTTTTGTTCATTTTGGCATTTGGATTATGAATTGGATGTAGTATCATGGGCCATTGGACACTTATTTAAGTTTGGTTGCCTTGAATAAATGATGCTGAACAAGACCAGGCAAACTCTGTTCCTTTTTGGAGATAATTAAATTTCAATTGACTAAGAAAGATTAAGAGAGCTCATTAAAATCATTAGGAAGTATTTTTTTTAACTGATGAACTTTTGCAAGAAGAGATGAAATATTTTTGTTATAAGCACACGGTGGCAATTAAAGTCCACAAATATTTATTAAACACCCACTACAGGAAAGAAACTGTGTTAAACAACGGGGATTTTTTTTGGTAAAAACTAGTGATTGTAAAAGGAAAGATAAAACACTAAATAAGTAAATGCTGTTGTTGTGGTTGTAGAGTCACTTCAGGTATATCTGTGACCCCATTTGGGATTCTCTTGGCAAAGATACTGGAGTGTTTTTTTTTTTGTTTTTGTTTTGTTTTGTTTTGTTGTGTTTTTTTTTTTTTCAGCACATTTTACAGATGAGGAAACTGAAGCAAACAGGACTAACAAATTTGTCCACTGTCACACACCAGCTACTTGAAATCAGGAAGATAAGTCTTCCTAATGTCAGGACCTGTACACTATGTCTACTGAAGTACCTAGTTGCCCTAAAGTAGGAGTATGGTCTAAGTTATTTATAAGATACCACCTGACCTCTAGATATGGTATCTTAAAATCACCTAGTCTATCTCCTTCATCTCTTTAAAACGAGGAAACAAGGGCCCAGAGGAAAATGTTTTTGTCATGAATTTAATCTAGTTTTTCTTGTGTGTTTACTTTTTCTGTTTCTATTATAGTTTGTTCTTACTGCTGGATCTTTTTTCCCCCCCTGAGGCTGGGGTTAAGTGACTTGCCCAGGGTCACACAGCTACGAAGTGTTAAGTGTCTGAGATCAGATTTGAACTCAGGTCCTCCTGAATTCAAGGCTGGTGCTCTATCCACTGCGCCACCTACCTGCCCCTTTGCTGCTGTATCTTATATATACTTCTTATATATATTATCTTCCCTGTTAGAATGCAAGCTCCTTGAGGGTAGGAATGATTTCTGCTTTTTCTTTATTTTAGAGCTTATCACAGTACTTGGCACATAGTATTATTAACTGACAATAATAATCATAACTAGTATTTTTATAACACTTCTAAGGTTTTCCAAATTCTTTACTTATGTTATTTCATTGACTGATGTATTGGAAAGAGCAATAGTCAAAGCTGAAGCAAATTGATATAGTTTTGTCAACAATCATCTTGCCTAAGGTTATTAATTTCCTCTGGATTTTAGTTCATTTTACTCTTCAAGAATTCCACTTTTAGTCTATGTCTCTGTTAGTCCCTTTTTCTTTTCTCCCTTTTAGTCTCCCCTTTCCCCTTCTCCCCTACCTGATCTTAATCATCCTTTTATTATCTGTTCATCATTCTGTATATTGATTTTACTATGTCTTTAAGTCTTCCTTTGCTGAAAACTATTAGAATGGAGCTAATTAAGTGTTCTATGTTAGGCATCCATGATGTCCTCTACATACATGCAGATAAAGTTTATAGAATTCCTTTTGCATAAGGATTCATAAACAGTAATTGAAAAGACATTAGCATAATCACTCAGGGTAGCCATCTTGTTTGCACATCAACAGTAAATCATGCCCTTGCAAGCCACAGAAACAAGGCTATTTATCTTCCACTTTTTAGGATGGCCAATATATTTTATGATACATTTCTATTGGGAAAGACTCATTTCAAGCCTTTGGGGCTCATTATTGAGATGTGAAGGAAAAAAACTTCACAAGGAAATGGAATTCATTTAGCAATCAATCCAGAGCAATTCTTTTTTACGTATGACTTTGAATGTGTTTTAATGTTTGGAAGAAAAGGCATTGTAGTGGGCAGCTAAGTGGTTGAGAGATAGAACTCTAGGTTTGGCATGAGAAAGACCTGAGTTCAAATCCAGCCTTAGACATATACTAGTTGTATGACCCTAGGCAAGTTACTTTACTCCATTTGCCTCAGTTTTCTTATTTGTAAAAGGACCCAGAGAAGAAAATGGTAAAGCATTCTAGTAACTTTGCCAAGAAAACCCTAAAGGGGGTCATAGAGAGTCAGACATAATTAAAGAATTAAAGTGATGAAATAAGTAATTTGATTTAGAAAGAAATCATTGATTTAGAGCTAGAAGTGGAAAGAATATTGGATTTGGAGAAGACCTTGGTTCAAATGTTAGCTCTGTTACTCACCACTTGTGGGATCAAGTCACTTAATCTCTTTGGCCCTCCATTTTCTCCTCCTTCAAACAAAGAAAGGAGTCAGTCTGACCTTTCAGGACATACAGCTTTAATTTTCTGATCCTATGACTTAAGTAGGATGAGTCTTAGATATCAAAGAGATATGACTTCTGAATCTTCAATGGCTACTACTGGAAAATAGAACTAAAGAGAATATTCCAAAAGTTGGACACTTTGGCCTTTTGAAGGCCATTAACTTGTTACAGATTAATATGTAAGAATGTGAGTAATTGTGAAGCTGCCATTTTCTAGTGTCACAGAACTGTCCAAGAGTTTCTTGGAGATAGATTATTATGGCTTGTTCTTACCAATAATGCTGACCTTTGCTTCTGTATGAATCAAGGGCAAGAGTTAAATTTTCATATTCTTTTTCATTATGACCAATAATCTTCTTTCATCCCACTTGATGGAGGCATTTTGTTTTGTGGTTGTCCCCTTGACCACAAAGCTATTATTCTTAAATGTATTCAAGCATTTAGCTGAGAGTTTCTTCATCAAAACAATTCCAGAACTTTACTCAAAATGCTGTTAATTGTATTGCTAAGACGAGAAAGAGAACTGTGGCTTCTCTAAAAAATTATTATGGTAAATATAGAAATATGTTTACAAGAATTGTACATGTTTAACCTATAATTCCTTGATGTTTAGGGAAGAGAGGAGGAAGAAAAATTTGGAACACAAGATTTTGTAGAGGTGAATGCTAAAACTATCTTTTCATGTATTTGGAAAAATGAAAAACTTTAAAAAAAGGAATTATTATGGTAAAAACACCAATGGCAGCTCAACTCCAAACAAGTGGGATGCTAGGCAACTATAGGCTGTATTCAGCTGTCCATTTTTCTGTTCAGCACTCTTTTCCCTACTCTCATCCTATTTCTATTTTTCTTTTTGCTTTTACTGACCCTCTAAGAACTCATTTTTTCCCAGCTGCCCTCTATGAAAATTTGCTTTCAGAAAAGGATTTAGTAAGCTACTTCTTTTTAGGACATAGAAAACTGAGAAGGCTTAATAGATCTCACAATACCTTTATAATCCCAAAGTAAAAAACCTTAAGCTGCAAGAATAATAACCTAATAGGAGATCTCAGGCAATAATTCTTAGACTATGTCTTAGACAAGAGAGTTTTGGGGGAGGATGTCTTCAGTCCAACCCAAATTAGGTTATTGTTGTTGTTCACTTATTTTTCAGTTATGTCTTCATAATCTATTTGGGGTTTTCCTGGCCAAGATATTTGGATGGCTTGCCATTTCCTTCTCTAGATCATTTTACAGATGAGGGAACTGAGGGCAATAAGATTATTGAGTGACTTGCCCAGGATCAAACAGCTAAGTGTCTGAGGCCAGATTTGAACTCAGGAAGATGATTTCATTCATTTTCACTCTGGCACTCTATTCTATGCGCCATCTAATTGTGCCTTAATCCAAGTTGCACTACCTAGTTATCTATCAATCTTGTCTGTTTGTAAGAATTGCCCTGCTTATATCTCTCTTTGGAAGAGAATTTGACCAAAAGTATGGTAACTGACTTTAGGTGTACCTGTACCAACATGGATGACTACATTCATGAATACAATCTGACCATATTCCTACAACTGCAATAATGACCTAAGAGTAGGAGACTAGAGATCAGACATTGTGAATTGTTATTATTGTTCAGTTGTGTCTGACTTATTGTGATCCTGTGGAATTTTTTTTTTTGGCAAAGATATTGGAGTAGTTTCCCATGACCTTCTCCAGTTTTCCTCAGGCAGGAATTAAGTGACTTGTCAACAGTCATACCACTAGTAAGTGTCTGAGGTCAGATTTGGTCTTTTTGACTCCAGGCCCAGTGCCAGAATCCACCAGTCCATGTAGTGGGTACCACTGTCCAAACCATCCCTCTTAGCCTTTATTGTACTAGGTCAATAGCAAATCATACTCAGCCTCCTATTAAACTCCTATACCAGCATCCCTTCCTCTCTGTGTCACCATTTACTAATTCAGGGGAAAGGTTTACGTCATCAGCTCCAACCCTACAGTGGTCCATAAGCATTTATTAAGTACTTATTGTGTTCAAGACACTTAGAGGGTCATTGTTTTGGAATTATAAGGGACCATAGAAATCACTGAGTCCAACCTCTTCATTCTACAGTGAAGAAAGCTAAGCGAAAGATCTGTCCAAGATTTCAAAGGCAATAGATGGTCAAGCTAAGGTTTGAACACATACCCCATGATTCTAAATCCCATATCTTTCCCACTGTCACACACCATCTCACCTCCGTTCTCACTCACAGCTCCTTTAGTACCCCAGATTCCATAACTCAAGGCTTCCTAATCAAAGCACCAAGCCATCCAGTGCCATCACCACAAACAAGACCAACCTTCTAATTGGAGCCTCTGTCACTCAGCTCTTCCCCCACAATCCCCAGAGGACAATAGCAGAGAGAGTTCTGACAGCCACATCCTTTTCTGAGAAGTCCCATAATAGCACATTTCCTGCAGCAAGCTCGCTTGCCCAGGGAATGAGTCCTGGTGGAACATGGGACCTTCTGCTCTGTGTCACATAGCTGGGATTGGGTCTGCATCACCTTTCAGGTCATCTAGCCTGAGTGATCTCCATAAGATGGCTTTTGATGAATGAGAGAGATCCCCATAGGAAAGGAAGCTTTCAGGAAGGTTACTAGAGCCTTCATAAAAGAACTGATGCTTAGAAGAGTCTCCATCTGTGTTTAAGATGCATGAGAACACACACATAAACATCTATATTAGAAATAACATCCCAGGACCTTAGATTTACAGGCAGAAGGTACCTCAGAGGCCATCTGGTTCATCTGATTCAATTTACAGATAAACAGCCTGAGCATCAGAGAGGTTAAGGGATTGCTTAAAGTCACATAGGTAGTGAGTGTCAGAGATGGGATTTAAGCCCAGATTTTCCTGACCCAAGTTTGGCAGGTTTTCCTCTATAGTTAGCTACTTCTCAAAGCAACTGTGATCAAAGACACTTTTGGGGATACAAATTCAGGATCTTTTGAGAAGCAGGAAAAAAGTTGTAATACTCCCTAATAATAGACCCATAATATTTCGGTCCATCTTCCATATACCAAGCGTCCTTTATTATATAGTATTCTATATTGAAGAATTATATCAAACTAGATTGTGATTTTGAAGGCAAGGAGAGCATCTCACTCATCCATTGGTGCTTAATCAGCACCCATAATTAATGCATTGGGAAAATACTAAATAAATATTTATTGAATTAGAACTTATTATTAAATCAAATATGGTTGTCTTCCTACCACGGCTGGCAATATGGTTCAAGGATACCAACTATCGAGCTAAAATTGAAAAATTTCCAGCGTCCCTTAGAGGCAGGTATGTGGGTAGAAAAAGTCAGGAAGGTGTGGATTCAAATATGGCCTCAAGTTACTTAAACCTGTCTGCTTCAGTTTTGTCAGATGTAAAATGGGGATTATTATAATAGGATTTTCATCTCAGAGTTGTTATGGGAATTAAAGGAGATTTTTGTAAAGTGCTTAGCACAGTACTCAACACATACTGTAGATACTTTAGTAATTCCTTACTTCTTTCCCTCCTCCCTCCCCATTGCTCCCTCCCTCCCTCCCTATTCTTCCCATCCTTTCTCATCCCTAGTCTCCCCTGTAACCTCCCTTTCCCTCCCTCCCTTCCTTCCCTCCCTCCCTTCCTTCCTTCCTCCCTCTCTTCCTTCCTTCCTCCCTCCCTCCTTTCCTCCCTCCCTCCTTTCCTTCCTTCCTCCCTCCCTTCCTTCCTTTCCTCCCTCCCTCCTTTCCTTCTTTCCTTCCTTCCTTCCTTCCTTCCTTCCTTCCTTCCTTCCTTCCTTCCTTCCTTCCTTCCTTCCTTCCTTCCTTCCTTCCTTCCTTCCTTCCTTCCTTCCTTCCTTCCTTCCTTCCTTCCTTCCTTCCTTCCTTCCTTCCTTCCTTCCTTCCTTCCTTCCTTCCTTCCTTCCTTCCTTCCTTCCTTCCTTCCTTCCTTCCTCCAAAGTTACCAACTATCATATGTTAGATTAACTCAAATCTTTTTGGCTTTGAGTCCAGCTTTCTGTCCACCACACCATACTGCCCCCCAAATTTGTATGAGACAGAAATTGAATGAAGCAATATTTTTAAACCCAGGACAGCTGTGAGAGTACTGGTTCATTTTGTTACTTTGCAGTTGTATGTTAATTATTAATATCCACTGAATTGTGATGTTTATGCACTGATGGAAATAACCCTTAGGGGTTTGTTTTTCTTTTGAAATTGTAAAATGGCTAATGAAATCCAAGAAGTCTTAGTAACATTGATTGGTGGGAAGTCAGCCTGTGAGCATTATCTTAATAGGTCATTTTTGAAGGTAATCAGATTGAATATTTAGTTAATGTATCAGTCCATTTCCAAGTCCCAAAAGTATGTGCTATTAGCACTAGCAAAGTTTTTCTATTTTCAGTCTTTGCTTTGTATTGATAAAAACAAAGATGTTCTAACTTTTGATCCCTCATCTCTGATATGGGTATTTTAGCCACATTGTATATGTTCCCCATTCTATTTCACTTAGGTGCGGCTGAAGTAGAGGAAATGGAAATAGGAGATAGAAGAGGCCATAGGATCATAAGATCATAAATTTATAGCTGAAAGGGACTTTCATGGGCATCTAGTTCATTTTATAGATTTTATAAATCAATGATTTTATAGATTACTGAGATACTATAGAGTATGTCAAGTAATATTTGAACGCCCTACCTCTGTCTTTAGCTAAAGCTAATGCTTTTTTTTTTCATCAGACTACTCTGCTTTCCCATTGTATGGCTTGATGCTGTATTAGTTCAAGACATGCTTATTTTAGGAATCTTAGTCTCCCTACTAGACATTGCCTTATGTTGTATTGACTTGAGTTATATGAAAATATGGATTGGGCTCCATAGGCTCTTCATATGGTCTCCTAACTCTTTTAATCTTCATGTGTGCAAAATGCCAAGGACTCCACATTCTTTTTGACCTGATCTAAGAAGTTACTGTTTGATAAAAGCAGAGCCAAAGTGGCCCAATGGATAGAGTGCTGAGATAAAACTTGGTAATTTTGGCTTGTGTTGGTGTTCTAAAATGTATTTTATTTTATTTTATTTTAGTAACCTGTAGCAAGCCTTTTAATTTTTGTTTACTGCAGGCAATTTGTCTGGGACTTAATAATTGAAAACATAAAATGCTTGATGAAGGGTCTACCTTCATGTGCCAGAGGAGAAAAATCAAAATCAGAGATTTTGGAAGCATTTTAATTTTTTTTTTTTTTTTTTTTACAAAAGTCGTTATTTAAAAATTGCCTCTTTGCTATCTTATCAGAATCAGTGTTATTTTGCCCTTTGAAGGATATATTTTGGTTGCCTTTGGCAAATGGGCATATTTAAAATAATGGCATATTTGCCCCCTTGAAATTATAGATATTAAAAAATGAGATCATTCAGATTAGAGGTAGGTGGCACAGTGAAGAGAGTGTGAGGCCTAGACTTAGAAAAACTCATCTTTGTGAGTTCAAATCCTGAGTGACTCTGGGCAAATTACTTAATCCTGGTTGCCTTAGTTTCCTCATCTGTAAAATGAGCTGGGAAAAGAAATAGGAAACCACTACCCAAAAAACCGCAAATGCGATCGTGGAGAATTGGACACGACTGAAAAAATGTACAACAGTGAGATCTTTTCTTCTACATGACTTATGAGGTCATTTACAAATATACTTTCTGCTTATTTATAACTTCAGTTATAATTCAGAATTAATAAAGAGTCATCTCTATGTGTTCATTATCCACTTCAAAGCTCCTAAAAGTACTTGGAAATTATAATGTAAAAAGAAGAAAGCAACTGAATCTCCATTCTTTCGAGAGAATTTTTTAAAAGGCAACATTAGGGCTATATTTCTTCTTTTATGAAGACCTTTCTAGCTATGAGATGCAATGACTATATGACTTTATATATTTTTTGGAATTAAAAAATTAATTCCTTAACATTTACTCCAATGTTTTGTAACAATTACATGTATTAATGCTATATAAGATATAGCATTTCCAGCATAAATTTCCAAGAATGCTACTGATAAAATGCTTTAGTAATCCTAAATTCTGATGAAGAAAACACTAAACATAGAGGTGTGCTAAGCAACTTTTTCTAGCATCAAATGTGTAAAGTTATATGGAACTACTTATTGGTAAACACATTCAGGTGTCTTAACTCTTTCTGACTTTTATATAACCCAGTGTACACATACATCGCTCCACAACTCTTCTCGATTCTCTTTTTTTCTTTACTTTTGCTGCTTAGGATGGGAATTTTTTTCAATTTCTTCCTCTTCAAATGACATATTTATTCTTTACTAAAAAAAAACTAGAGAATTTGAAATCAACATGTGAGGTCTGAAGAATTTAGGTCAAGGCTGGATTATAATTGACCTTATTTTCTTATAGATTCTTGAACTGGAAGGAAATTGCTGAATCTTGACCTCTTGACTTTAAAAATAGCCAATTTTGCTGCCTGCTGTTTTACCTCTTATCAAAGATGGCCAAAAAGTACTAATTTTCTTTTGTGGTTGCCTTTTATATGTAACTAGATAAAGATAGCCTGAAAGGATGAAATTTTCCCATGTGTTCCCCCTAAAGAACTCTGAATGTCTTAGAACTAATATCACTACTGCTACTAAAAATAATAACAATATCTATCATTTATAAAGTACTTTATGATTTATAAGTGCTTTATGTATATTATCTAATTTGGTTTTCATGATAACTCTGTGAAATAACAATAATAATAGCTAATCATTTCATGTCATTTAAAATATATCAGGCATTGTGATAATGAGTATCATAAACATTATCTAATTTGATCTTCAAAACAACCCTAGGAGATAGGTACTGTTGTTATTCCCATTTTATAGTTAAAGAAACTGAGGCAGGCAGATTAAGCAGCTTGCCCAGGGTTCATGCAACTAATAATTATCTGTGGTTAGATTTGAACTTGGGACCCTGCTCTATCCACTATGCTACCCAGTTGCCTTATAGAGACTATTATTACTCTGTTTGTGTAGACGAGGACACTAAAGCTAAGAGGTTAAGTGATTTGTTCAGGTCACCCAGCTAGTGAGAACTTTAGACAGGAATTAAATTCAAGTTTTCTTGGCTCAAAGTCCAGCATGTGGTGCTCTGCCTAGTTGCCTCATAGCAAAAGATCCTTTTATTGTGGTTTGACATTAGTTGGGTCATTCTGTGTCAAAAGATTTTGCAAGGAGACTTCAGCCAGGCAAAGGCACTAAAGACTGGCCCCCAAATCCAATAGACTTGTGATGGAGAGAGCCATCTGCATCCAAAGAGAGGACTGTAGGGACTAAATGTGGATCACAACATAGTATTTTCACTGTCTTTTTTCTTGTTTGTTTGCCTTTTTATCCTTTTCATTTTCTTCCTTTTTGATATGATTTTTTCATGCATCATGATAAATGTAGAAATATGTTTAGAAGAATTGTACATATTAAACATATATTGCTTGCTATCTAGAGGAGAAGGTGGAGGGAAGGGAGGAAGAAAAATTTGGAACACAAGATTTTGCAAGGGTGAATGTTGAAAATTATGCATGTGTTTTGAAAATAAAAAACTATTATTAATTTTTTAAAAAGATTGGCCCCTTGAAACCCATTTTGCTTTTTATTTTTAAAGCTTTTTATTTTTAAAACATATGCATAGATAGTTTTCAACATTCACCCATGCAAAATCTTTTATTCCAATTTTTTTTATCTCTCTCTTCCTCCCTAGACAACAAGTAATCCAATGTATGTTAAACATGTACAATTCTTCTATACATATTTCCCCAATTATCATGCTGCACAAGAAAAATCACTTCAAAAAAGAAAAAAAAATGAGAAAAAACAAAATTCAAGCAAACAACAATAAAATAGGTGAAAATACTATCTTGTGAGCTACACTCAGTCTCCATATTCCTATCTCTGGGTGCAGAAGGCTCTCTTCATCACAAGACCATTGGAACTGATCTGAATTACTTTGCTGTTGAAAAGAATCACATCCATCAGAATTGATCATCATATAATCTTGTTGTCATGTACAATGATCTCCTGATCCTGCTCGTTTTACTTAGCATCAGTTCATGTAAGTCTCTCCAGGCCTCTCTGAAATCATCCAGCTGATTGTTTCTTATAGAACAATAATATTCTATAACATATACTATAACTTATTCAGCCATTTTCCAACTGATGAGCAACCACTCAGTTGAAACCCATTTTAAAGGGCATAGGTGATGGAAACTATATTCGTCTAGGATCCAAAAGAATTGGTTCTAATTCTAGTTTTGCTAGTAATTCATTTTGTAAATTGGGAAAGGCCCTTCTCTCTGGGCCTCAGGTTTTTTTAGCTATAAGATGAAAAGGTTGGACTTTAAGTTGTCTTGGATGGTTTTTAGCTGTGATTCAACATGTAGGATCTATACTAGTGACTTCATGAAGTTTACAGCTCCACTAATGATTCATTACACCCAATGACCCATATGGTTGTGATGGTGTTGTTAGGGATATACATTGTATTCATTTATCTCTTTTTTCCACATAGGAGTAGATGAGAGGATGGTGCCATAAGAATTTAGCCAACCCCAGGATGCAATGAGTTCTATCTTCCAAAAAGTTTTCAAGCAGAAAGAAACCAGATAACCACTTATAGGTTCATATGGTGATAGAGTATGTCATAGTGAACAGTGTTGGATTCAAAGTCAGGGAGATCTGGATTCAAATTTAAACTTTTGTACCTATTGGTTGAGTGAGTCATTCGACTCGCTTCTGTCCTTCAATTGTCAAATCAGTAAAATAGGTATAATAAAACTAGTATCCTTTACCTTGCAGGGTTGTTGTGAGGCCCAAAGGAGTTAACATTTGTAAAAATACTTCAAAAAACTCAGTCTGGATCTGTAGTCTCTGTTCCTGGGGAAGTTAGAACTGATAGATCTCTTGAATTCAGGAATTCTGTGCTGTAGTTAGGCTAAAGCAAATTGAGAATCCATACTAAGTTTAGCATCAATATTTCTAGGCCCCCAGGCTGCTTAACAGGAGATGAAGTAGCCCAGGTTGAAAACAGAACAGATAAGTGCTCCTGTGCCAGTCAGGCAATGGGAATAGGATGTGAATCATCACTGTACTTCCAGCAGGGTAAGAAGAGGAAGGAAGGGAAGGAGGGAGGGAGGAATGAAGGAAAGAAGGAAGATAGGATAAAAGAGAGAAAGGAAAAAGGAAGAAATGAAAGAAGGAAAGTGGAAGGAAGGAAGGAGGATGGAAGGAAAATAAAAGGAAGAAGGAAGCAAGGGAGGAAGGAAGAAAAATGGAAACAAGGAGGAAGGAAAGAAGAAGGAAGAAAAGGAAGGAAAAAGGAAGGAAAGAAGGAAGGGAGAGAGCTGACCTCAAAAGTGCAATACAAATATCAATTTATTATCATGGGATATTGTGGTGGGAACTCCAATTCAGGGACATGCAGAACTAAATGGACTCTGAAGCTTCTTCTGACTCTGAGATTCAGTGATTCTCTGTGTGAATATTTGCAAACTGATTGCTTTAAGTTGTACACAGAAGCTGGAAATTGAATCAGAGACCTCTAGGGCATCCCAAATGATGAGTCAGCCAGGAATGTGAAGGTTATCACTATTAGCTCCATATGCCTAATTAGAAGCGGAGTGGAAGATTATCGTTTACTCCACCAGAGTGGCAAAAAATCTTTACTCAAAAGGAAACTCTGATCAGGGAGAACATGCTGAAAACAGAATTTGTGAACCATAACCAGAACCTGTTTATCTGGAGCAACCATTGGAAACAGTAAGGGGGAAAATGCTGCAGTGGGCATTCTTTCTTCAGGGAACGTGCCTGTGCAATGAAATAATTAGTTTGCAGTGGTATTTTGTGTTATGGGCAACTTTGCAGGCTAGGCTTTCCTACTGAAAAGACCTTTTAATGAATGTTGCCTTTTTAGCTGATGTCATTTTATCACTGTTCTTAAGCACTTATTAAGTACCTACTAGTAGCTAGCACCATGTTAAACTCTTGCATACAAACAAGTGCAAAACAAACAAATGAACACATACGTAAAAATAGTTCCTGCTCTGGGGAAACTATAAGCTAACAAATATATGCATACAAGATATATATTGGACAAATTAGATATAGTCAATGGAGAAAAGACATTAAGTGGACCTTCTTGTAGAAGGTCAGATTTTAGCTGGGACTTGAAGGAAGCTATGGAGGAAGGCAAGAGATAGCAGCCAGGAGGAAGAGAATTTCAGGCATGGGAAACAGTCAGTGAACATGCAGTCACTGGAATTAGAATCATTAATATTTTACTTTCTATTAGTCTTCTGTTTTCTAATCATTTAAAAATCAACCCTCCCAGCCTCTTTATGAGGTAGTCCACTCCCATTTTTGCCTCACTGCCTCCATTCCTCACAGTGTATCTATGACTCTTATAGTGACTCAGTGAAAGAATAATAATACTTCAATTTAAACACTTTTAAACAAAGCATTTTTCTTCATAGCCACCTTATAAAATGATTGTGCAAGCTGAACTTTAATTATTATGAGGAGAATGGGGATTCGCTTCAGGGAGTCATCTTGAGGGGCAAGGTCCTTCTTCACTATAGTTCAAGGTCTTAGTGGCCCATCTCAGC
This sequence comes from Sminthopsis crassicaudata, assembly GCF_048593235.1. NCBI lineage: Eukaryota > Metazoa > Chordata > Mammalia > Dasyuromorphia > Dasyuridae > Sminthopsis > Sminthopsis crassicaudata. Next base: position 398,253,874 of record NC_133620.1, read on the forward strand.
TCATCACCAGCATGGTAACTATCCCTGAAACTGCCACTATAGGCATCCTGACCCCATGATCTCTCTGTCTTTGTCTCTCTCCTTCCCCCACCCCCCTTATTTATTTTTACCTCAGGTGAAAAAATTGGTGGTTATGTCTCTGATTGCAAGTATGATTATTCCCAAACTAAGAGTTTTAGATTAAATGATCATGGTTACTCACTCAGTAAATATTGGAGCTCAAGACTCACACCAGAATCTTCTACTTTCAATTGAATCAGTCTTTCAGCTACAGTCTACTGCCTCTTAATAGAAGAGACAAACTCTCTCTCTATATATATACACACACATGTATATGTGCATGTATGTATATGTTTATAAATGTATATGTGTGTATGAAATGTATATATTATATAATAGAAATATATATGTATACCTATTTTATGCACATATACATGTATACACACACACACACACACACACACACACACACACACACACATATATATATATATATATATATATATATATATATATATATATATATATATATATATACTGTTTTTTTCATTAAAAAAGAACTCTAGTCTTGGAGTCAGGGGCATTTGAATGCCGGCCTAGATGCTTATTAGTGGTGTAACCCTTCATTAAGTTAATTAATCTCTAAGCTTTGAGGAAATGATGATACTGATACTATTTACTTCTACCCAAGCTAGAAGTAACAAGTGCTCTGTAAATTTAAAGTTTAATTTACATGTAAATACTAATACTATGACTACATGTTAAATTTAATTGACAGTTTTTCTCTTTAGTTTACATTGGTTCACTTGCCCCAAATTATTTAAATGCGTATTTTGGGGAGGACCTTAGTTGGAGCTCAGTGAGTGCAGGTCTAGAGGTCAACCCCTCTGTTACTTGAGTTTCCCCAACAGGAAATGGGTTATGGTTAGGACCAAATGAAATAATATTTGTAAAGCAATCAGCACAGTGCCTGGCACATAGAAGGTATTATTTAAATAGTAGCTATCATCATCATCATATGGACCAATTTCATGTCATTTTACAAATGACCCAAATGAACAGTGAGAGTAAATGACTTTCCCCCAAGGTCACATCAGCTGGTAATAATAAAGCTGAAATTAGAATACAGATCTGACTCATGTTCTTTCCAGGACACTTCCATGTTCCTTTTTAAAGGGCTTAGTGAAAACTGTAAGAGGAAGAACTGCTTGAAAGTTTTATTGATATGGCTTAGAAGGAAAGAGAGAAAAAAGAAAGGAATTGTAGGTTTTTTTTAAATAGTATTTCATTTTTCCAAATACATACAAAGATAGTTTTTACCATTCGCCTTTGCAAAATTTGTGTTCCAAATTTTTCTTCCCTCTTTTTCCTTCCCTAAACAGCAAGCAGTCTGATATAGATTAAACATGTGCAGGAATTGTGTTTCTTTAAGAAAATTTTTGTTGTTGTTTAGTGATTTCAGGCATGTCTGACTCTTTGTGACTCCATTTGAAATTTTCTTGGCAAAAGATATTGGAGTGGCTTGTCATTTCCTCTCTAGTTCATTTTACAGATGAGGAAACAGGCAAACTGAGTTAAGTGACATGCCCAGGGTCACAGAGCTAGTAAGTGTCTGAAGCCAGATTTGAATTCAGGAATCTGAGTTTTCCTGACTTCAGACCTAGTATTCTATGCACTGTACTACCTCGCTGTCCTCCTTAAGCAAAGTAAAAGTATTTAAATTAGAGACAATACTGGACCTGAAGATCTAAACCAGCCTCAGATACTTACCATTGAATCACTATGAGCAAGTTATGTAATCTCTCTCAGTCTTATTTTTCTCATCTATAAAATGAGGAAAATAATAACACCTGCTCAACAGATTGTTGTAAGGATAACATAAGATAATAATTAAGTACTTTGAAAACATTAAAGTTCTCTATTATTATTAAATTCATGAAGCATTAAATGGGATGTCAAACTTGTTTTTACTATAAGTAGAAATTTGATCATTTCTATCTGCCATTTTAATATATACGAAATCTTTCTACCATTTTTTAATCTATATTAAATCTTGCTACCTTGGCTCCTTTTTATTGCAGGGTCAACAAGTGACTCATGGTAATCTAATAAAGAGTGGCCTGCATGCTAGCTCTCATCCCAGGAAGAACTCTTATTCTTTATCATCTAGTGATCCATGTTGAAGACTGGCTTTATGAGGACATTAGCATAATTAATTTTTATGTTTATATACTTCCTATCCTCAAGCACTTCCAGTTCATACCTCATAATGATATTGTGTTTCAGAGAAGTTAGGTTAACTAAGTTAAATGTGAGTTAGCTATGGCTGTTATTGTTTTGTCCCCCATTATTGAAGATGGCCAATGACATCAGGGAGGTGATGCAATGCTGTGATATGCAAATGAATTGGTTTTAAGTGAGGGAGGACTGTGCAGAGTCACAACCCTCACTTTCTCCCCCAGAGCCATGTAGGTCCAGTGGCAAAGTATAGATCAGGATGACAAGAAGATCCTGGTTGTAGCCGGAGACCTTGGCCTTTTAAAGCTAAGATCTTTAACAAATCTCAATTTGACTGAGGTAATTATTTATGGAGGAAGGCTAACCCAGTGTAACAAGAGCAGAACCAAGGACAGTTCTGAGAATGCTGAAATCCCTTCCAGAGCTGCTCTATAAACCATTCCATTCTCCACAGGTTTCTGTGGGAAGCAAGACGCTGCTTGTTACCTTGCTGAAATTTTCTAGGACAGGTGGGATTGTTTCAACCTCTGGGGCACACAAGTGGTTTTTTATGTTAAAGTTTCAGAGCTGATGGTGGGCTGGCTTTTTTCTATAAATAGAGCAGTTGGCTAGTTGATAGCACAGTGAAAGTGAAAGGCTCTGAAAAGCCTCTGCTCCCAAAATAACCTCCCTTATTTTGTTAGATAACAAAGGCAGGGTATTTTCTGTATAAGTTTATGGCCAATACATATACATATATACATATCTATTTATCCACATATAGAATATATATATATATACATACATATATATACACACATATATCATATAAAGATAAAGACTGTACTTCTCTCAAAGTCTAGGTCAACACTTACTCTGCTTAGAACCTTAGACTGAGGATTGTCTACGAGATTATTGATTAGGTGCTGGTGGCTTGCCCAGGGTAATACAACCAGGGGCCAACGGCAGAATTTGTGATTTTGAGGATGGTGTTCTTTGAATGTAATGTTGCTTCTCATCACTCAGGAGGTATACTAATGAACATAGATTGATTCATCAGCTCACCTCTTTGAAGGAGTCACAAGCTCTTTGAATTTCAGAGGTCATCTAGTCTCTAGTCCAACCTGTGCCATACTTAATGAACAGGAGTCCCCTCTATATCATCAATAAGATATCATCCACTCTTAGAAACAGACTTAGGAAATTTCAGTTTGGAAGATAAAAATGAGTAAAATTCATTTATAATGCACTCTCCATATTTCAAAGTGTTTAATTAATACCCTAGTGGTTCTCAAACTTAGTCTCAGGACCTCTATAGTCTTAAACATTATTTTAGATCTCCATGAATTTTTCTTTAAATGAGTTCTAGATATTGTCTTTACTGTATTAAAAATTAAAACTAATAAAATAGTAAAATATTTATGAATTCATTTAATATAACAATAAGTATATTATATATTAAAATAAATAACTTTATAAAAAATAACTACATTTTCTCAAAAAATTTTGAGAAGAATATGTATTGCCTTACATAGTTTGGAAAATCTCTTTAATGTCTGACTTTAAGAAAGACAACGGGATTCCTATTATCTCTTCTGCATTCAATATGTTGTGATATGTTGTTTTGACTGAAGCATTTATATAAATAATAATGTTAGCTCCCAGTTCTCTCTTAGCACGTAGGAAGAAAAGTCATAGTGTCTTACCTCCTACTCCAAGCTAAAGATGCCTGAAAACATTTTTGATCTTAGGTACCATATCCTCTTTAAATATATTTGTCAAGTTCCAAAGTAACACCACTGAAGCCCTTTTGTCCTGTTCTGAATTTCTTTGGATTAATTCAGAGGTGGAGAATGATCTTTAAAGATCTTAAATGGACTGACTGTCTGTTTATCTTCCAGTGAGTCTTTGGATAAACACTTGTGTCTTACACTTTCAAAACTAGAGGACTGCTTTGAACCAGGAATATGCCCTTGAAAAAATAAATCTTGTGCCAATATCCTTAATTTCATTCAGGAGAGTTCTGTGGATGGTCAGGTTATTTGACAAAGTCTTTGTAACATCATTTTGTTTAAAGCAGAGAAATACAAGTTAGGTTATAATGTTTGAGGGCTTCATAGTTGGTTTAAAAACCAAACTTGAAGAGTATTGATGGATAAGGGAAGTCTCAATTAGCATTGCCTAATGTTCTGGGCTTGGCTATGTCCTGTTCAGTATCTTCATTAGGGGCTTGAATGAAGTCAGTGATGTCATACATATCACATTTTCCACTGACTCACTGCTGGGAGAGATGCTACATCAGGTGACAGAATCGAGATTTTTAAAAGATTTTGACAGCTTGGAACAGGAACAGTATGTAGGAAGATGAAATTTAGGAGATATAAAGTACAGCAATTAGGTTGAGGAGAGAAAGCCCAACCCCATTGCAACGACTACAGGATTGAGAAAGTTGACTTATTTGCAGTTTGTGAGAAAAACGTAAAATTTTAATTCACCTCAAATTCAGTGGAATGATGGGACTGCCAGGGGGACAAATGCAATCTTAGTGTCAGAATCAAGGAAAACAATCATTTCATTCTAACATTTTTAGCCAGACCATATCTGGGGCATTATGTCTGTTCTGCACTTCACTTAGTACAATGGACATTCCAAATTGGAGAATATTCAGAATAGGAGAATTAAAGGTAAGTAGGAAATTAGAAGCAGCTAGGTGGCATAAAGGGTAGAATATCGAACTTGGACTCAAGTAGAGCTGATTTTAAATTTTGCCTTAATATACTGACTAAGCTGTACAAGCCTGAAATTATTCCCTCACCTTTCTGAACCATTTCCTGGTTATTTATAAAATGGGGGTTTCATTCCCTTTAGGTCCCTTCTAGCTCTGAATTTATGATTTTAGAAGAACTAAAGTCTTGTTGAGTGAAGGAGTCCTACCTTGTAGAGGTAGGAAAATGGGGTGTTTCTTTAATCTGGAGACAAACCCTGAACACATAATAAGTATCTTTATATATTTAAAGGGCGTCATCTGGGGGAAAGAAATTGAGTGCTTCAGATGCCAGCTCTAGGAACAATGACTGGTGGAAATTTTCAGGATGGCAGATTTCATCTCAACATAAAGAAGAACTTGTTAATACTCAGAGCTGTACAAAAGTGAAATGATCCTCCTTAATAAGTTTTCTGTCACAACTCTGCCATTAATTGACTTTGTAGTTAGATTGGATGGATAACCTTCAAGAATTCTTCAGTCTTTAATTCTATGAGCCTTGATGACCTGCAATGTTTTTTTTTTTAGTTCTATATCAAAGATCTAGAATCTCTTAGTTAGAGTTCACTCCAAGGTCTCTTCAAACTCTAGATGTAATATCCTACGAGCCTCTGAGTAGTTCATCATCAAGGTTTCTTCCACTCCTGTGTATCTGTGAATTGAACTGAAGTAGTCAAGTCATCTCTTTTGACATATATGACTTTTACATTCTAGGAGCAAAATCATCCCTGCCCTATCACCTCTTTGAATTAGACTAGAAGAATATACAAATCTTCTTTCTCCAGGAAAACTGATTGTAGAGTAGAAAACTATAGGAAGAGAATGGAGTGTTTGTAAGCAAAATGAATGGCATTTGATGTAATACCTGCTAACATGCTGAATGCCTGAAGCATATTGGCGGGGACATCTCCAGCTTTTGCCAGAAACTTGTCAGAGATGATGCAGGGTTCCTTATCAATGTTCAGAAGAGTATCCAAGACAATGTGGTTTGTGTTGTCCTAACATTCTGGCAGTAAAAAAGATTGGCCACAAGCCAGCTGCAGAAGAAATACTGGATTGGAAGAACAAAACTGGAAGGAATAACAAATTGTTTAGATTCTGGTTCAGAATGTGGTGTGAATTTATAGGACATCCTGCTTCTTCCTTGATTTCCAAGAGCCTTTCCCAAGAATTGCCTATGACTATTCACACCATTCATTACAACCCAAGAAGTTTAATGCTGCCAACCTCAGACCAAGAGGAATCATAGACATGGAAGGAAGTCAAGATATAAATCCTAGAAGAAAAAGAATGATACAAGTAGAGTCAGATATTCCTGGGACAGAAATGGACTACCCAGTTAGGTATATGTGGCCTTGAATATGCAATTTTTACACAAACTTTTTATGCTTCTGCCTCTTGGAATCCTTAGCTTTCTCAAAGGCTTAGCATAGGTATCTCTTCTATCTGTCCTATCTTATATTGTATTTTCTTCTCTTCTCTTCTCATTTCCCCCATCTCCCTTCTCTTATCATTTTCCCCCTCCTCTCTCTTCCCTTATCTGTTTACATAGTTATATCCTGGTACAATATTAATTCCTTAAGAGCAAAGACTTTATTTATCTTTATATCTTTAGCACCAAGTATAGTGCCTCATCTGCACTAAAGCACTCAAAATATACTTGCTGGTTAGAATAGAACAGGAGGAAAAGAGCACAGACATATAAGTTAGTCATTTCAAAATGATCTCACTACTTTGATCTTAGAAGCCCTCTGTGGCTGAACATAAGAGGGTGAAGTCTTTTTTCTTCTCTTTACCCAGAAAGTGAGATGATGATATTGGCCATATTATATGGAGATAACAGGGATTAATTTTCATCCAAAAAGGATTTTCAAGTAAACATTGAATTGTTAGAAATATTTCACATCAAAAATAAGATTTTTATGACCTAAATGATTAATAGTTGTATTTCTGCTATTGCTAGCTATATATTCAGGGGCCAACTAACAATTTGGGATAGATCTCTTCTTATGGTGGACATACATAAAGGGACTGGATGAACTGGACTGAACTACTTGATAAGTTTGGCTAGACTTCAATTCTAACTTTAGTATCAGTGTTACATGTACATTGTGCTAGAGAGATGTTTTAATCACTAATACATTACTTCACAATCTCAGGAACCAAATGTACCCCTCTGTAATTCTCAGAGAATTTGGTTTTTTTGATTATGTAAGATCTATAGATGGGCCAGTTGGAACTCTACAGAACAAATTCCACTACACTATATTCACCAGTCCGTTAGATGGGGCAAACATAGATTAATCATGTAGAAGGGTCATTATTTAATTCTCTTGGTAGAAAAATGAAAGTAGTCCATTAGTCTTAGCATTATAGCTTTAGATCTGGAGCCATCTTACTTCCATGTTTTATATATGAGGAAACAGAAATCGAGATTCAAGACTTATTCAAGGCTGCACATAGTAAGTAGCAGAACTGTGATTCACGAACTTTTGGCTCCTAATTTAGCTTTCTTTCCACTGTACTATTCTGCCTCCATTGGTTCTCCATTGTGTTCACAATTCCTTGAGTAATATGACATATGTAATTTATCATATGATGCCTACTTTATTCAGTTCAATTCAACAGTTTGGTCTTCAATTCAACAGTGTTGACTTTATTCACACTCCATATATATGATTCTTTGCCTCAGTTTTCTTGGAAAATTCTTTTTAAGCAAATAATCAACCTTTAATTGATCTTTTTAAACATCTTAATTTTCATATATGATACAGCATTACAATATAAGATACACACACACACACACACACACACACACACACACACACACACACACACACATATATATATATATATATATATATATATATATATATATATATATAAACATATAGCTTATTTAAGTGAAGGATTTTTTTATGCTTTGTGTAGTGAAATTAGCTTCACATAAATCACATAAGTTGGAAATCTTATACTTCTCTTTTGGTAGAGACCACCACCCCTGATATACCACATCTATAGGCAATTCATAAAATAAAAGAGATTGCCAAGGCACAAGCATTTCCTTTACAGTTTTGAAAACGCTCATTTATACCTCTAGGTAATACTTTAGAACTATGTGACCTTTTACTTTAAAAAGAACGTTCTGACCATTTTCATCAAAAGATCTCTGTTCTTACATACAATCTATGGATAGAATTCCTCAATTATTTTGGAAAAGATCTCTTTTAAGTTGACCAGTCTGTGAAGATCAAGGAAGTGAGCAAAGTTTCCTGTGTTCTGAAAGTTTCAGACCAATTATTGCCCATGAAAGGGAGCTAGATGATGGTAGGATTGCTTCAAACCATTAGATAAATCAATGAATTGGAAACTTAGAACCTAGAAGTACCTTTTGCTCTTATTCAAGAGTGCTTATGTGACTATCAAAGAAGTATTTTACATATTTCTTTTTCCAAGTATCTAAGAGCCTCATAACTTTAGCCAACTATGATATTAACATGGAATTTGGAATAACATATATACATATATATATATATATATATATATATATATATATATATATATATATATATATATATATATATATATATATATATATATATATATATCTTGGACTCCATCTAAAGATTTTCAGTTATCTTGACTATCAAAAGATCTGTTAAGGGTCTATCCTGATTCTTTGTCATTAAGTAAAGGTGAACATGAGTTTTGAAGGGTTATGACTATGCTAATAAATTGCATTTTCTGGTAGATCTTAACAAGTTGGGAAGGATTAGTCATCCTTTAGTAAGATGGATCATATGTCTACTATTAAGGTTTATATAAATATAGACTTGGATATACAATCTTAACCAGATTGCAGATAAAATAGTATCTTTAGCAGAAGGTATCATATATTCTGAAGGGTTTTGACAATCTGAGACAAAGAAAGTAACCAGAATGCTTACTGAAGACTCTAGAAAAGATGCACACACAAGCATTTGTTTAATAAAATAGTACTGTTTAAAGGATTGTGTGTGGGAGGGTAAGTGGTCATGCTAGCATTCTTTGATTTTGAAAAATGATTATAGAGAGGAGGTATCATTAAAGAATATTAGATATATAGATTACTTGCTGTCTTGGGGAAGGGGAAGGGAGGGGAGGAAAGGAGAAAAAATTCGGAACTCAAAATCTTATAAAATAGATTGTTGAAAAATATCTTTACTCATAGTTGGGAAAAATAAAATTCTCTGAAATGAAAAAAAGAATATTTGATATAGATTTGGGAAAGACTATAAAAGTCCTCATCATGCAGATGGAAAAATTGGGCTTCAGAGAGGGGAAGGAACTTGCTAATTGTCAGGCAGTTTGTTGTAAGTGGCAGAACCAGAGTTTGGATCTAGATCCTCTGATGCCAAAATCAAATGCCCTTTCCACTTGCATTGTGAAATTAGATATGTTCTTCTTGGTCCATTATAGTCAAGTTGCAAAAAAGGCAAAATTTCTATCTAAGATTACATTTGCATTCAGTACTTTGATAAAGGGATTTTCCTCATTTTCTCTATTCATAATACAATCATATGTCTCTCCCCTAAATCTCTATAAAGAAAAACAAAAACAATGTAGTGTAATAGAGGAAATTGGCCTTTGATGCAGGAAAATCTAGGTTTCTTTGACAATTATTTGACTTTAACAATTATTAACTATGTTACTATGAGCAAGTCATTCAATCTCTTGGTGTTCTTAGCAATTCTCCAAGATAAAAAGTTGCAGGGAAAGTGCCAACCTACATTAATAGATGGAGTTTCCTCATTTGGAAGTTTGGTGTACCAGTGAAATCAAAAGTCCTGAGCCTGTCTCCTATACTCACAAAGAAAAAAATAATCCTCAGTTGTACAAAACCAAAATGTGCTCTTTTAGCAAGTAGGCAATTCTCGATTCCTAGAAGTATCCAAAGAGACATAGAAATTCCTAACCTAAGGTTCAGGGACTTGTTTTAATTATTTTAAAAACGTTGTAATTGAGTCAATGTTACCAGTTTCCTTTGTGGTCCAATGAATTTTATTTTATGCATTTAAAAACATGATTCTGAGAGTTTATAGATTTCTCTCTATCCTGCCAAAATGATCTATCACAAAAAGACTTTAGGAAGTCCTGGAATAGAGTAAATAGGTGACTGCTGTCAGAGCTATTGTATCTGCTCTTGGATTCAGAGGATATCTAGGATGCTATGACCAACCTGGCTATGAACAGAGATACCATCAGAAAGTTGATCACTCTTTTTGTACACTGTGTCTCTTAGAGGATTACCTAGGTCACTGAGAGATTAGATGACTTGCCCAGAAACACAAAGCCAATATGTGTGAGAAGTAAGGCTTGAACCCATTTCTTCCTCTATCCACTAACTCAGTGATATCTAACCAATACCAACCCTACACTAAGAAAGCCATAAATTAAAGTTAGCTTGTATTTTTGGTTATACTGTTATTTATTTGCCATCTATTTATATTGTTAAACATTTCCCTATTAATGTTTTTGTATGACTATACATGTATAATCTTTATCAAATTGCTTGCCTTCTCAAAGAGGGGGGAGGAAAGGGAGGATAGGAGAGAATATAAAACTCAAAAGTGTGAAAAAAAGGTTAAAATTTTTTTTACATATAATTGGAGAAAAATTAAATGTAATTTATTTAATTTCCCATTTTAATCTAGTTCAGAGTTTTGCTGCTAGCTCTGAGTTTGACACCTCTTTTTACACCACACTTTTCCCCTAATAGTTATTATATAGTAATAAATAATTTCTAAATCTTAGCGAGTAACATCTATTGATATACAAACATTCCTGTGTCAATTAAGAAAATAGTAATATACAATGAAGCCATTGGTGGAGACAGGAGGTTTGAAGGAGTTAATATATATATATAAGTAGTAATATATAAGGAGTTTTTCTATATATATATATATATATATATATATATATATATATATATATATATATATATATATATATATATATATATATATATATATATATATATATATATATATATATATGTAATTAACTCTTAAAACTCAAAACCATGGGAACTCTCATAATCTAACTTTTCCCTGCAAAATATTCCCTTGCTTTTAACCAAATTAGGTTAAAAACTAGCTGGAAATTGTCCTTATTTTCAGCATCTATTTCCTGCATGAAATTCTGCCTCTAAACTCATGTGTATTCCATTCTTATGGTCCATTGCATATGTTATTCTTCTTGTTTTGCTTTTTTTTCTGTATAATTTCACATTTTTCTAAATTCTTCATATTTTTCATTACTTAATGTGCAGTGATATTCCATTACCTTCAGCTAGCATAATTTGTTCAATCATATTCCACTTTTTGGTCACATATTTTAGTATCATCAATAATGAAACTGCTACTAGCTACTATAGATATCTATATCTATATCTATCTATCTATCTATCTATCTATCTATCTATCTATATATATATAGAGAGAGAATCTAAATTGAATAATCTCTAGATCAAAGGGTATGAAGAATTTAGTAATTTTTCTTACACAATGTCAAATTGTTTTACACAAAGTTGAAAACAATTCATGGTTTCTCTGCTGTGAATCAATGGGCCTGCTTTCCCTCAGCACCACCAACATGAGTCTTCCCTTCTTCTATAATGTTTGCTACCCACTTTTTGCACCCCTTTTCCTTTCCAGTGAACGTTCTTATAACAAAAAGTTAAAAAACAAACAAAAAAATTAAGCAATACTAATCAAAATACGACCACAGCTGACAGCATATACGACATACCACAATGGTAGTTCCACCCATCTGCCCCCCCCCCAAAAAAAGAAGGGGGGGTACATTTCATTTCTTAATTTCTTTTGGGTGCCTAGATTCCTGAACAACTCATGTTTAAGATTTTGAGATTCAGTGTGGATTCCTTGTTTCTGGATCTGCTTCTCAAATTTTCAACCAATCAGACTCTACTTTTTAATTCTCCTTTTCACATTCCTGAAGGCTCTATCCTTGACTTCTCTAAATGTATTAGTTTTGCTTTTAGCCAAGTAAATATGAGGTTTTGCTTTCTATTTTACATTCTAGATGTCTTTTAGTGACATTTTGAGGCATTGTAAGGTTCTACTTGGTGTCTATCCTTGTTAATTTCTGATGCACACAATTGGTTGTAAATAGGCTATTGCTCTAGACTCAACAATTTCCTTTTTCCACGTGCATGAACATTCAGACCTTCTCTACCTCCTAGACAGTCAATATGTAGCCACATTAAAGATGATGTGTATATCACTGTCTCCATCCAGGTCTGACTTTCATTATTTGTCTTAATCTTCCTTTTTGAACTTTGTGGGACATTTTCCCCACCATCCCAAGGTCATAGAATCACAAGCTCATAGACCTACAAACTAGAATGGACCTCAGAGATCACTGAATCATAGGATCATATATTTTGAGCTGAAGGGACCACAAAATCTCTTGAATCATAGAATTATAGATTGGGAGAGACACCAGAGGCCGCTGATTTTAGGTTATCCCTTTTATTTGACTGGTAAAAAAAACCTACGCTTAATTGGTGAGCACAAGATCATATAAGGAAATGCACATATGAACTCCAAATTCTGCCCCCTCTTGTTAGGTTTCTATTCTCACTCTCACAACACTTGGAGAAATGAGTTGTCTGATCTTTTTCTCCATGCCCATGGATCCTTCACAACCACATACAAAAGCAAGGTTTATATTACAGACCAGCTTCTCCTTCCCCATGGATCAGCTCCAGTGTCTCCTCCACTGGCTTCTGCCTAGAACCCTGACCTGTCTCTTGTCACACCCTCTCACCCCTATCCCAGCCAAGAGCTTCTTTTTTACCCCTCTCCTGCCTGGCTCTCCACACCATGCCTCTGCTGAAACAAAGCTCCATTTTGAGATCTATTCTGACATTGTGTCTCATGTCCTTGCTCTGGGCCACTCCCTCTGGCATGGTTTATGATTTGGCTTGGTAACCGTGTCACCAGAGTCTGTAAAGCATTCTGGTTGCAGTGCCTACAAAAGATGCTGTGTCACATGAAAAAAAAAGTTGACTCTTTTTGGGAGATGCTCCCCCTCTCTTGGAGCCCCTGGTGCTGCCCTGTGCTCTGGCTCTTGTAGGCTCCCTTCCTGCCAGGAAATCCGAGAAGGGCAGGGAAAGGAAAATAGAAGCTAGGAACTAGGAAAGGCAGGATAATAGAAGATATGGGACAAAAAATAGAGGGGCTGTTTGTGTGATTTGCACTTTCATTACAGGGAACATTTGAATAGTTTTAAGACATCAGTTGAGACTAGACATTTTCACTCCAAAAATGAAATATGCGAATTTATGAATTATTCTCTTGGGGGTGTGTGTGTGTGTGTGTGTGTGTGTGTGTGTGTGTGTGTGTGTTGGTTTGGATCTAAGTGTATTTATTTGTATACACACATGCTATAAGGGCTCATCTTCTGTGAGCATGTGTGTGCCTACTTCATTAAATGGGTGTGTACATATGTAAGATCAAAAAGATTAAAAACACTTAATTTTGATGGTCTGTTTCACAGCTGCTTCTCCTAGAATTCCAAAGCTATCATAGGTTAATGGGAGTTCTAGCAAGTGTTTCTCTGTCTTTCTCAGACACACACACACACACGCACACACACACTCACTCACTCTCTCTCTTCTAAGTCTGTCTGTCTGTCTCCCCCCTCTCTCTTTCCCTCTCTTCCCCTCTCCCTCTCTCCCCTCCCCTTCTTTCCCTCCCTCCCTCCCTCCCCTCCTCCCTCTCCCTCTCCCTCTCCCTCCCTCTCAGACAGCAGACATGAGAGAAACTGGTGCAGCTTCCTCTGAGAAGCAGGCTTGACTATGGGGATTGGCAAGGTTACTGTGAGCTCCTCTTCCCCTGCTTCACTCTAGGTGGGAGATGTGATGCTGAAGCAGATGCTGACTTGAAATGGGAAGTTGGATGGGAGCTCAGTGGGGCCGGTATCATGGGACAGGAGAAGGTGGGATCATCAGGATGCCTCAGCAGGATTGATTCCAGGGTCCGTTCTGGGAAATTTCAACCCCCCATGGATTTTAGAATTTCCTTATCTTTTTTCCTTCACCTTTACCCTGTGGTACTTCCTCCTGAGATGGCCCCAGACCTGCAAGAGACATTTGAGTAAAGCTTTTTATTAACAGACATGAAGAAATGGAGTCTGCACTTGATTATTTAGCCATGATTTATCAATGATGATGGATTGGAAAGCAGTGTAAGTAACATGATTATGCCTTTCCCTACAGCTAGATAAACTTGTTGTCTTGTTTCTTGTTGTTTTAACTTTCCTGTTGTACTTTTCCTTAAAGTGGTAGCAAGATGTAAACATTCCCAAGTGCTTCAGAGAAGTTAGGAGGGACCAGATTAGTCAGGCTCCCCTTCCCCCACAGTGATTGACACATAAATGGTACAGCTGTGTCCAGAGGGGCACCAATGATCTTGACATAGAATCCAGGAATGCCTTTTCCCCTCCCTTGAGACAGACTGAACTAAAACTAGAAAGATATTAACTGGGTTCTTAAACTGACAGCTATTGCTGTTTCCAGATCAGGCTAGTTAACAGCTGCTAGTTGTGTATCCTAGGCAGCACTTTAAGTGTGTAATCTATTCAAAACCAGAAAGAAAGAAAAGTAAGAAAGAAAGAAAGAAAGAAAGAAAGAAAGAAAGAAAGAAAGAAAGAAAGAAAGAAAGAAAGAAAGAAAGAAAGAAAGAAAGAAAGAAAGAAACAAAGAAAGAAAGAAAGAAAGGAGGAAGGAAGGAAGGAAGGAAGGAAGGAAGGAAGGAAGGAAGGAAGGAAGGAAGGAAGGAAGGAAGGAAGGAAGGAAAGAAAGAAAAGAAAGAAGGAAGGAAGGAAGGAAGGAAGGAAGGAAGGAAAGAAAGAAAGAAAGAAAGAAAGAAAGAAAGAAAGAAAGAAAGAAAGAAAGAAAGAAAGAAAGAAAGAAAGAAAGAAAGAAAGAAAGAAAGAAAGAAAGAAAGAAAAAAAAAGAAAAGAAAGAAAATGGGGCTAGCCTGTGGCTTTCAAAAAGGTTTTTTTTTTCCTGGCTGGCAGAAATGTGAGATTGATTTTTCCACTAAATGTCCAGTGCATTTTCCTTCCTGCTGCTTTCTGCTTTCTTGTGAGAGGACAGCTCCCATACTACTCTAGTATAACAGTACCGGGCATACCTAAGTAGCAGGGTATTAATATACTGAAAACTGGTCACTGCCCGTAAATGCTAGCCCAAGTTTTCCCCCTGTCTGTGGGAGGATTTGGTTAAAGCATCTTCAGTTCTTCAGTTTTTATGGGGGCGGGAGAAGTACAAGAATGCTTAACAGAGAGAGACAGGAATCAATGAAGTTAGTGACAGAATGGAACATGTAATGGATTAAAAAAAAAACAACCCTAAGCTTTAGAATACAGTGCATATTTTCTTTCTTAATTAGAAACAAAGCCTGTTTTTGTTGTGAATAAGTCATTTGTAAAGTCATTTTAAGTTTTCCTGAGAACCAGGCTTTTAAAGTGGCTTTTTAATGTTATGTAAATCATGTAGGCACTAAAGTCCAAAGATTTCTGTGTTATTTATTTATTCCAGAGGTGGGGGATGAAGGCAAGAGATGAGGGTAATTCTTCTCTTACAGTCAACTATTCTATGGAACCAAGATCACAAATTTGCCCAGATTTGGAAATGGGGCTCCTATTTGAGAGAGCTGGAAATAGCCCAGTGAAGGAGCCTTTCTTAGTTAACTTTGTTGATTCTCCATCTATCACTTCTGTAGCTGAGGCAGGGCAGCCCCCTCTATCCGTTCACTCAGCAGCCTTGGAACATCATGAAAGACCCTTCTGCAGATTCCCCCTTTGAACACGCCCTGCGATGGTTTAAAATCCAGCCTTGGACAGAGGAAGCACTGTAGCGAGATGTAGAGGGGCTGCCAATTTTGAAATTGAATGAGCTCAGTTGATGCCTGAATATGAAATCACTTTTGTGAGCATACAAGTGAGATCATATCTCCCAGGCTCTCCCAGAAGTGCTTCTAACTTTATTGATTGGCATTTAGCATCCTCAGAACCCTGGGCAGCCAGCACTGCATCTGAGAAGGAGCCTGTCGGAATCTATAGGGTCACAGGACTGTTTGAGGGACCCCAGTTACCCTAAAATAAATAGGGCCACGCCTTTTAAAAGACGCCCTTTGTTATCTGGGGGAAATCTGATCCAGAAAACACATGTTCACAATGTCATGTGAATGCTTCTCTGCACACTAAGTGGTTGTATCACAAGGGGAGGGGGGAAATGGAGAACCTTTTAATCTTTCGCTGGTTTGTTTTGAATTTGTTCACATGGATCCTGGCAAGCTCATTAGCATTTAGAGGAGGTTGGGAGGGAGGTGGAAAACCTGGAGCAAAGCACCCACTGTAGACTCCAGTGGAAACATGACATAATGAGAGAGTCAGGAAACCTATGTTTAAATCTTTTATCATCCTGGGCTCAGCTGTAGGAACTTGAACAGGTCACTTACCTCTTCTCAGAGGTCCCTCCTTCTTGGAGTAAGGAGTTGGGATGAGGTGATCTCTTAAGGTCCCTCCTAACTCTAAACCTTCTCAGGCTATTAAAGCAGATAGGCTTGAAAGGCAACCTTTTCCAAGCTTCAAATTCCAGTGCTCTCCACTTGTTCTGATTCTGGTTGAAATGAATCTCTATCAGAGTTCTATTTCATTTGTCTCCCTATTCCAAGTTAATGTTTTTATTTAAATGGTCATTTTTTTACATGCTGCCTTGAACACAGGAGAAAAATTTTTCCAGAAAGCATATTCTGACACATATCAATAACAAAAGTAATCTTCTAAGTAAATTCCAGTGATAGGGAAAGTGGTATTCTGAGGCTATTGCACAAGGCCAGGTACATAGTAGGTGTTTAATAAATGTTGAACTCAATTTAAAAAGTGTCATTACCCTCTCTTCCATCAAAATCCCCAGTGAATTCCATGAAAGCAAAGTGATTAGCTGCCAGAGGCACTACTTTGAGGGAGGATGGGAGAGTGCTTTTTTTCTGTGGTCAATGAGGAAAGGGGCCAGATCTGCTGATACCTGCAAACACCCTTTTGAGAAAGGCAGCTGATTGGCATCAGCAAAATTGCTGAGCAATAAAGTATTGGAGTCAAGGTGAGAGAATGAAGAGAGACAGGGGATTGTCTCTTAGGAGTTTCAGGCAAAGTTCTGTTCAGAGCCCAAAGCTCTGAACTGATAAAACCAGATGGCAAAGATAAATCTCTAACTGATCAATACCTTACAGATGGGATGAAGCTTTCATTTTAACCTGGTGTTTTGCAGGGAAGCTTTGTTCAGGATAAATGGCAACTTCTATCATTTTGTGAGGCAATTCCTTCTAAACTAGAATGCCAGGGATGCTCTCTTATTTAGCAACTGGCTGGCTATCTTCTAAAAAGCTGGGTTCTTAGGACAGGTATTGGGATAAAGGGAGTTTGTGAGGGTAGAAACATCCATATTCAAATCCTGCATCTGACACTGTATGTGTACCCATCAGTAAGTCACTTTGCTGGGGGTGTAACATTTTGATCAACCGAACCCCTTCTTGATTTCAGAATTCAGTAGCTGATACGGATAAACTTGCCTTTGTCTCCCTCTCTTTTCCTGAGTAGAGAAAACCACTCAATAGAGGACAGGGAAAGACCTTTCAATGACAGGGCTTTTGCTAGAAGGAGAAGAATAATTTCCCTTCTAGTCAGGAAAAGGGAAGATTTTTTTTCTCTTCCTTTCTCTCTGTAAAGAGAAATGGAAAAAATTGGTTTTGTGTGTCATGTGAATTCCAAGCTCCACCATTATTATCTACCTAGGACTATTAACTTATCTGTTGCCCCAGGACAGTCAGGGCAGTGACTCTCCTTAGTGGTCATCAGACTCCAGAGTGGGCAGGACTGGGGAAAATTTATGTCTGGATGAGGAACAGAGAAAACCTAGACCCTAACTTTGTCGCTAACCAAATGTATAACCTTGGACAAATCAACCTCTCTATACCTGAGCTTCTTCACCTGTAAAATAGGGATAATAATGCTTGTTCTGCCTGTAATTATAGGGTTGTAGTGAGGATAAAGTGAGATAATTCAAGATGTTCCCAAAGTCTTTGAGAGGTAGCAAGGGAAAGGCAGTGTACTGCTGTGGGCTAAAAATGAGAAGCATCAGGATAGTGTGGGGATCTATACTGTAATTATAGCATAGCTCTCTATCATATGCATATATATATACATATATATATATATACACTATTTAAGTTAATGATTTTGGATGAAACAAACCAATATTAATTTAATTAAATGAATACCTATTAAGTAGTTGATAGGGTCAAGATGAATAGTTAGGTAGCACAATGGATAAAGTGTTGGGTCTGGGGTCAGGAAATCTCATCTTCCTAAATTCAAATTTGGTCTGAGACATTAGCTGTGTGACTCTGGACAAGTCACTTAACCCTGTTTGCCTCAATTTCCTCATCTGTAAAATGATCTGGAGAAGGGAATGATCAACTACTCTACTATCTTTGCCAAGAAAATCCCATATCAGTCACAAAGAGTAGGAAATGACTGAACAACAAGAAGGATAAAGATAAGAGGAAATAATCCATAACAAGAAGAGATTAGGCAGGAAAAATCTGGGTTCAAGATCCATCTCTGATACTTAGTGGCTATGTGACCTCCAGCTAGTTACTTGGGTTCTTAATGCTCCGAGGATTATAAACTGCAAAGTATGTGCCTATCTGTATTGATAGAAGGAGTTTCCTTATGTCAATGAAATTAAATATTTTAACCAATTAAAAAGCTAGCATACTGTAAAACTTTCAAAACCCTTTAAAATATTTTCTTGTTTTATCTTCACAACAGCCTGGGCATGTAAGTACTATTGCTAAACCACTTTTGCTAGTGAGGAAGAGGAGGCAGACAGAATCTTGAATTCAGTACTTTCTGACTCCAGATCCATCTCTCTTTCCACTATATCACTTAGCTGTTTCACCCTCTCCCCTCATTAAAAAAAAAAAAAAGCCAATTCAAAGACTGAGTAAGATATAGATCCAGTCCTCGAGGAATTTATAGTATAACAATGGGATGTGGTCACAAGTGACTGCTGCAACTCAAAACATGATATATTATGCATGTAGTATAAGAAGAAGGATCTTGTAAGATTTGAAATTTCCATGTATAGGTTTACATTTTACTTCTTTTTTTATCCTTAAAATGGGATGATGATATTTGTACTGTGAGACTATATAATTCAGTCAGGGTCAAAATGATCTGGATTCAAGTTCTGCCTCTCATAAATGATGGTTGCTCAATCATTTGCTTAATCAATTGCTTAACCCCTCAGTGTTCCATGCCATTCTCTGACTGTAAGTTGCAAGCAAGGTATCAAATTTCATTGATGAAAGGGGTTTCTACACCAGGTGGTTCATGAACAGATAAAGTAAGAGATCTGGACCAAAAAAAAAAAAAAAAAAAAAAAACAAAACAGAGCCAACATTAGCATTGCCCACCACATAAGGCTATATTGTGAGGGTAGTAGTGCATTACAAAGTTTCATGTATTATAGTAATATGATTTAACCATCACTTATTATAAGAATCCTAGATAAGTTGCAAAAGAAATGTGTTGAAGGAGAAAATGGGGATGGGGAGGGAATTACAGCCTTTTTTTCCTTTTATTCTACCATTTTAAACATACAATTGACCTTACAAGCAGAGTTGGAAATATATAGAAACTAAGACCCTGATGCTTCAGATTCCCTTTTATCCTATTCCAAGATTGGAAGGAAGACTTTAATAAGCAAATGTTCCTTAAAAAGTGACTTTTCACTTAATTTCCCATCAAGGTATACATAATTGTGAATATTAGACTGTCCCTTAAATATGTTGTGGGATTTGATGAGAGGAACAGGAAAGGAAAGATCCCAGGGGCTAGAAGTTGAAGGCAAGAGGATGAAATAAAGGGAGCCTGTAGAAAATGAAAACCAAGTTTGAAAACTGTATGTTTTCCCCTGGAGATGATGTTGTATTACATTGTTAAATTGTAATATTATTTATATTTTTCCACTAGAAAAGTGGATTTATTGGGTGCTTAGTCGATATAGGGCTTGGTAATGGAAGCTATGGTTGGGGGTAGAGATGGAGGATGGGAGATGACCAAGATACTGGAAGACAAAACTCTTCATACAGTAGATAATGGATGAAAAAAAAGTGTGGTCTCTTTCCGAAGGAGCTTATAGTATAATGAAGGAGACAGGACTAATCTATGTGGAAAAAAATACTTATGAAAAAAAAAGAACAAAAGTACAACCAAATGTTTCTGTCTATATACAGACAATGAGGGCGCTTATATCTGGATGACATTATTTTGAGAAGACTTCACAGTGGAAAGGGAGGACCTAGCTTAGCAGAGAGGAGAAAAAAGGACTTTTCAAATAAGAATTATGACAGGAATAAGCAAGCCATGTTTGTTTTTTTGTGATATCTCCATTTGAAGTTAGGGCAATGGCATCTGCCCATTTTAGAACTTTGGGAAGATATCGTAAAGGCAGCTAGGTGGTACCATAATGCAGAGTGCTGGATCTGAAGATGGAAGGCTCATCTTCCTGAGTTCAAATCCCGCTCTGACATTTGCTGTGTAACCCTGTGTAAGCCTGGACAGATCACTTAACCCTGTTTGCCTCAGTTTTCTCACCTTTAAAAAGAAGGAAATGGCCAACTGCTCCAGTACCTCTGCTGAGAAAATTTGGAATGGACTCACACAAGAAGTCAGACACAACCAAACAACAACAATGGTAAAGCAAGTGTTTGGCAAGGTAGTTAACATTGTGCTCCTTAGAGGATACTATATTTGGAACTTTAAGGGACCTTAGAGACCGTGAATGTCAATCTCCTCATTTTAAAAATGTGGCAACCTAGAGAGTTGAAAAAGGATTTGCTCCCCGGTCCTTTGACTTCAGATCTAGAGCTACTTCCCCTGTGCCATCAGCCTTTTCTATCATCCTGCCATTGTCTGATTTCTCACATTCATTTAATGCCTAGAGCAGAGTGGACCTAAGTGCCCAGTACCACAGAATTAGAGATATAGAACTGGGAAGGAACTTGGGGCATCTAGTCCAATCTCCCCATTTTCCAGATGAGAACACTGAGACCTGGAGAGATTCAAAGACTTATGCAAAGCATTTGAATCCAGAACTTTTGACTTAAAATCTATTATTTTTATTGCTCTGGGATGCATGAGAGAATTTGAAACTGAAAATTCAAATGCTGATTCAGTCTTGTTATTTGTGTTGCTCTTAAATAGTGTCAACTTTCCCTGGGGAGTATATATGAAAAAGAAATGACTGTAAGCTCTGTACAAAACATATTAGATGTTGCACTGACATAAAAGAAAATGGTTTCTCCCTGCTAGTCTGTTTTCCCAACCTAACTTGTAAAGCATTCTACATCCAAATGCAACAGAAAATTAATCTTCCTGATGCACAAGTATAATCCTCTCTCACTCCTCTGCTCAATAACCCTCAATAGGTCCCTATTAAATAAGACACATTTATTTTTCTTAACTCCTTAACACCAGGAATCCCTTTTCTTTCCAATTCCTTCTCTCCTCCCTCCCCTCCTTTCCCCTCCCCTGCCCTCTCCCTTTTTTTCCCTTTGTATCCCACAGCATCTAACATAGGTCTTGGCATATAGTGGGCACTTAATAAATATTTGTTTGATTAATTAAGTGAATGCTCTCACATCATTCAACTCAAGCAGAGTTTATTAACTGAAGAGGGGAAAAGGAACTCTTTGAGTAGAAAGCTTCATGTAGCATTATGCTCATAATGAATAACATCAGTAGGAAAGAGCCATTGTTTCTGCCTGTTCTTTTTGAGTTTTATCAGCCCCTTACCCAGACAATGTGTGACCACTATCTTGGCTAGACAGACCCACAGCAAGGTGGCCCTAAGTACTTTCCATCTAAATATAGGGTATTGGTTTACGAAAAATGACACTGAATTGCCTTTTTTTTTTCTCTTGAGAACATCCCGGAAAAAGCAGTTCTGGATTTACCTTTTATTGGCAAAGTGATTTATTGTCCACTGTAATGATATTTGGGTTCTGTCAGTAATGAAACAAGACCTTCTTTGGCATTAGGTCTGTGTGATTTCATCCCTAAACTTCTTAAATGAAAAATATACTGACAAAAAGGGTCACTTCCAATAAATTAAGGCTTATTGTAAACACTAGGTGTGGTGTGTGTGTGTGTGTGTGTGTGTGTGTGTGTGTGTGTGTGTGTGTGTGTGTGTAAAAGGGAAAAGCTATGCTGGTCTGTATAGCTGATCTGTTACTTTTCCTCCTCATATCCTGTCTGCCCCAAAGTTCCCATTGGCTTGCTTTTGCCCCTTCTCATGGCCCCCCAATTTTTCCATCAAGTAACCACCTGCTGTAATTTGGGGGGTGAGGGGACAGAGAAAGGGGAAGGTGAGGTAATAAGCCTACCAAGTCTTTTTTCAACCTATCTGTCGCTCTAGAGGGAAATTGGGGAACGGTATGAAGCCACAAATCTGAGATGTCAGCTCATAAATATGTAAGCTCCCTTCTTACTTTATAAGCATCTTGACAGCCAAAGCTGTCATTTACACATTCTCCACAGCTGAGCTCAAAATTTCCAGTTGCCAGATCGCCCCTGGATACTAGAAATTCAGAATGGGAGAGTGTTTGGGGAAAGCATGTTGAGTGCTCTTGTAAAAAAATCCATTTGTTTTCCACTGATGCTTGCCCCCTTCCCATTCCCTTCTTCCCCTCATCCCTATCTTCCTTGACAACGATTCTTTAGGGTTATCTAAATAACAAACTACTATTTAACAGAGTTAGGCCAGATATGGGAGCAGATCAGAACAAAGGGGTGAGATTGCATGAAGATGAGGCAATGAGATACTACAGGAAAAACACTATTTCTGAGGTCAAAAGATACAGGTTCAAAAGTCTCTTCTGATTCTCTCTTATATGTGTGACCTTGAGCAACACATTTAACAACTCAATTTCATCCTAGGTAATGTGAGTCATTTGGACTAACTGGTCTGAAATTCTATACCCCAATAACTATTCTAGCTTCTGTTCGATGTTGTTATTGGAAATGTTCTTTGGGTGTTTAATACCCCCTGCATAGAGTGCTTTGCTTCTATTTCTATTCCTGCACCTATAATTCATAATCTATGTCTTCAACATCTCAGAAGTTCATTCCCTTTTCTTTACTCACAACGCTGCCATCCTAACTTAGATTTTCATTAGCTCTAGCTAGGTTAGTCTTCTAATTAGATGCTGTGTGTAGCCTCTCCACTCTGATATCCATTCTCCACAAAACTGCCAAATTGTCTTCAAGTCTGCCATTGTTACTCCCTCACTCACAAAACCTCATTTGCTCCACATTTCCTATAGGATAAAAGAAGATTCTTGATTTGGGATTTGAAAGGACCTTAGAGGTCATTTACTCCAAAACCCTCATTTTGCAAATAAAGAAAAAGATTGTTAAGTGACTTGGCCACAGTCACACACAGTGAGAGACATGGTATTAAAATGGAAATTTTCTGACTTCAAAGTCATTGTTCTCACCAGTTGTGCCATGCTCCCTACAAACTTCTCTATTTGGCAGTGAAAGCCCTTTTGTGGTATGACTTCAGTACTTCTCATCATATAATCTGCTTTAACCAAGCCGGCCCATTTGCTGTTGCCTCTGGTGGTATTCTGAACACAAAACACCTTTGTGTTTTTGCATAGACCAGGTCCAAGATGCCTTTCTTCCTCATTGGTCTTTGTTGAACCATGACTCCTTTCAAGGATCTGCTCAAGGGCCCCTTCCTTCCAAAGGTCTTTCTTGAGTCCCCTGAATGTTAGTGTGCCTGCTCCCCATAATTTTATATTTAATCTGGATATAACCTATAGTTATTTATCTGTGAACATGTTCTGTGCCCACAAAAGAAGGTAAATGCCCTGAGAGCAGAGTATCTCATTCTATATGCCCAGGACACATATATATGCTTGGCACATAGAAGGGACACTTTGTAAATATTAACCTATTGAATACATATTTATGGAATGAATATAAACAATACAATACATTGTACAACCTAAGAATACAAATATTTTTCATAAAAAACTTTTAAAATTACTATATCTTTATTATAATTTAATTGGATATCTTACTGGTTCTGTCATTTTTGTTGTTCAGTTGTTTTTCAGTTGTGTAGAATTCTTTGTGACCCCATTTGGGGTTTTCTTGGCAAAGATACTGGAGTGGTTTATCATTTCCTTTTCTAGCTCATTTTAAAGATGAGGAAACTGAGGCATGCTGGGTTAAATGACTTCTCCAAGGTCGCATAGTCTAGGGTCTGAGGTCTTATTTGAACTCGAGTCTTCTTGGTTCCAGGCCCAGCATTCTATATACTGTGCTACCTGGTTGCTCCTACTACCATTAATTGATTTTAATAGGATTTTTTCATCATGATCATCCATAACTAATAATATTATATGGTACCAAAACAAGTTGTATTTCCTAGAAGATTGGAAACAGTCATTTCATATACAAATTATAAATTAAAGATTTAGGTAGGAAATGACCTCAATCATATTCAGAAGCCCAGGTCTGGTTGCTCCTTAACTGTGTTAGTGGGTAGGCTTAATCTTAGTCATTCAGCCCCGATGGATCTGTTCTTTTGCAAATTGCTATTAGTGTATGAGGTTCTTAGCAGAACTACTTTTACAGAGAAGAAATGATTTATGAAAGTTGAGTAGCCATCCAGCATCCACTGACAAAGCTAAAAGATTACATTGTGGGTTCTGGGTGTGGAATATTATGGCATCCTTCAGCCATCTCATGGTCTGAGCTATAGCATGATCTGGGCATGAGAGGATCCAGCCTCGAGTTCTAGCTCTGCCATCAGTTAACTTTGTAACTTAATCTCTCTGAGTCTATTCTTTCATCTGTAAAATGGGGATAATCACTCTTGCAAGATCTGCCTCCTGAGGTGGCTTTGGGTGGAAACGAAACAATGTGTAAGCTGCTATATGAATGGGAGCTATCAGAATACTTATCTTAGCTATCAGTTATCTAGCTTTCTCTCTGGCCGAACTCTTATTAATCAGTCCTTTACAGTAACCCAGTGATATATTCTAATACAGCCTTAGTGATAACATATATTTTCCACAATGAGTTTAAATACCACATAGTCCCAAAGCTCTTTCTGTGTCATCAGTTAGGGAATCATGGTCTGTATACATTGAGTATGAAGTCAGAGTCACATAATTTGGGAGCTAGAAAGGTCCTTTAGAGATTGTTTTTGTACAATTTTTTTTCATCTCATCTGATCGTTGTGATCTCATTTAGGGTTTTCTTGGTAAAAATATTGGAGTGGTTTTTGCCATTTCCTTCTCCAGTTTAATTTACAGATAGGGAAACTGAAGCAAACAGAGTTAAGTGACTAGTGAGTGTTTGAGACTGGATTTTAACTCAGGGCTTCCTGATTCCAGGCCAAGCACTCTATCCAATACTACCAGTATGCTTTGCCAATTTTAAAATTCAAAATATAGAATCAATATGTTGTAGTGCAGTGTAATAAATAGAAAGCCAACTTTTGACTCCATGTGGATGTGTTTCCCTTTGATGGTGACTTTATTTTTTAAGGCTCTAGGCAACTCTATAGGATGATAAGCTGTGAAAAAGGCACCCATCTTTATTGGTAGAGGGACTTCTTCACCAGGGAGTTCTAGACCAATGGAATCACAGGTTCACTGCACTTCTCTATCTCCGAATGACTTTGTAATAGCTGGCATTATATACAATTGGGCTTTAAAGTTACTACAATGCTTTATATACATAACAATCTCTAAAGGACCTTTCCAGCTCTAAGTTTTCTGAGAGCATATTCTAAACACTTAATAAATGTTGGTTGAATTGAATTGACTCTTCATTTCATAGATGAGTTAGTTGACCCTCAGAGAGGTTAAGTGAATGTCTTTCATACTAAGGCCCATTCAGGCTCTGTACAACAGCTTTAATTCTAAGATCTGAAATGAGATATTGCTGTGTCTAGGAAGTTTGGTTTTTAATTCATCTTAATTATATAATCTTAACAAATAACTAAACACTTAAATTACAGAATGCCTGGACTGGAAGGGATCTCAGAGATGGAATCAAACCTGATTATTTTATGGGGATAGGCCACCAGTGGAGTAGTTTTATGGCTGATAGAGCCTGTCTTATCATTATGAGAACTGCTAGGGAGTGAGACAAGGAAATGCAGACTCGGAGCCCCCTCTGGAAGAGAGAAAATGGGTCCATCCCTGCTAAACTGGGAGCAAATGCTTTCTTTGTTAAAGATCAGAAATAGGGAAAGGAGGGGAAACAAATTATCTAATCAAATTGACTTTTAGAGTTAACCTTATAGCTTACTGGCCATAGCTTTTTGTCCATGGAATGGTCAACAGGAATATTTGGATTCCCAGAGAGTCAAACTCTAAGAACTATATACAGCCCTCCTCAATAACTGAACCCAAAACACATTCTCAGTCAATGAAAAATTATACTACTCACTCTACAGTTATGGTATCTGTGAATGGAACTTTTCTAGACCATGTACCAGAATGAGTTTGTATTGATTCATGTCACCCCCTGTCCAAAATTACCTGCAGTGGATCCCTAAATCCTTCTAAGAATGAATACCAGCTGCTTAACCCAGCATTCACAGCTTTTCTCAGACTGACCACAACCTACTTAACCAGAGTCCTTTTGCTCATTGTGTTCCAATAATATTGGATGACTTGCTATTTTTTTAAATCTCTTCCACTTTCTCCCAGCTTCAGATATCTGCATGAACTCTGAGTTCCTGGCTCCATACCTATAATTATTCTCTTTATTTCTCTTCCTGTTAAACTCTTTCCTCTCATTCCCCAAACTATGGGAATCAAAATATAATCTTTAAAATTATTTTTAAAAGGAAAATGGGCACAATACTGTCTCTCTGTCTGTCTGTATATAAAGTTACATTCTACTGAAAAAATTATGGTAGAAGGAAATAGGAAGTAAAGACAAAAGAAACAAAAACATGATGGAAAATATTTTTAGAATTTTCATTAGAGAAATATTGGATTATTATTATATATAGTCCAGCACCATCTGGACTATAGAGAAGAATAATTCTAACTACAACTGAAAGGCCTGCTTTTTAATTCAATAATAACCTTCTATTTAAGTTACATTATTAAAGATTATGTTATGTAATTACAGGGTTAGTAAATTCAGCAAATTCAATGAAATTAAGTACCTATATTGAAGTTAAGATGCCAGTGGGACGTTGACCATCCAAGTGAAGATGTCCAACAGGCAGTTAGGAATAGGGGACTGGAGCTCATCAGTTAAATATTGGATTGGCCACAGACCATTGCTGACTTCTCTAATAAAATCCTGCCTATATAGGCAACTGTATAGGTCGCCTATACAAGCAACAGGTAACTAATCAACCAGTCAAGCACACTATTCATTATCTAGTTCAGATGTCATCTCCTTTGGGAAGCCTTTCTTGGTGCTTCCAGGCAAAAAAGAACTTTTTCTTATTTTTCTCAAATTATCTTTGGACTTATTACATTCTACCTTCTGATCACACTTATTTTATGTGTCTTACTGAGATTTCTTTCTTTTCAAGGACATTTTTATCCTTGTGGTATTTTTATCCTTGTGACACCATCTCCTACCACAGCACTTAGGAGGTATTTAAATGTTTGTGAACTGAATTAACCAGTATTGTTTTGTTTCAGTCATCTTAAGACAAATGGTATACATTTGGTCTGCAGTGGTAAGGGTTAGAGATGGTAGCAGATGGTTATAGAATAGTAAGAGAACTAACTTTTTCTCTCTAGGGCTAGCAAAACCAACTAATTTTCTATTTGTAATTAGATAGTTCAGTTATATAAATCCAATGAGATTGCTTGTTCTAGGATAGTGGAGAGAAAGACTGACTTCAGACAGCACTTGGTTCCAGTGCTGCTTCTGACACAAACTGGGTTTATGACCCTGGACAAGTCATTTGACTTACTCTTATTTAGCTTGATCCCATTCACCCTTTAAAATTATAATTTACACACCATTGGTTGGTCTGTTTTGGTCAAGGAAGCTTCACATTGACTTTTTCCTATGCCAATAAAGGAGGTAACTAAAATAGAGTGCTTGGCTTGGAGTCAGGAAGATCTGAGATATTTACCTCAGATACTTCCAACTTTGTGACCCTGGATAAGTTATTTATTTTCCATTTGCCTTAATAAGAGAAGGAAATGAAAAAAAAATCTTCCAGTATCTTTGCCAAGAAAACCCCAAGGATAATACTAGTTATGTGGTCCTCAGGGTCATGAAGAGTTAGATGTAGTTGAATGACTAAACAACAATAATGATACCTATGAAATCATAGATGGGGTGGGGAACTACATTAATTAAGCATTTGCTTCATGCAATCTGCTGTGCAGTATCCTGTGGTAGATACATGAATGCCATGATCTCTTCCTTTAGGGAACTAGTAGGGGGAATATAATATGTATAATACAAATAACCATAGTACAGAAAATTATTCATGCTAAAAGCATTCTAGATGGTCAGTTATAAAATGGTCTTTTTACTTATTTTGGATGTCATCTACCTGGAGCAGTTTCTGCTGAGGTGAGTAAGAGTAAGAGGTCTTTCTAAGTCTATCATAGCACCATAAGGCTATGACTCTGAGAATTATGGTTTGAAAGTTGGAGGCATTGGAGAAATGAGGAGATTCTGGTTCCTCTGAGGCAGCTTGATGAAGCAGAGCACTAGAGCTATAATCAGGAAGACACTAGTTCAAATCCATCCTCAGCCACTTAATAGTTGGATGATACCATACAGGTCACTTAACCTCTGCCTGCCTTAATTCTCTCATCTATAAAATAGGGATAATAATAGCATGTACTTCCCTGGGCTGTTGTGAGGATAAAAAAAGATGATATTTGTAAAAAAAGATTTGTATATTTTAAATGCTACATAAATCCTAGTGATGATGATAATGATGATGAAGATTATCCCTGAATTATCCCTATGCCAGAAGTTAGCAATCAGAGAAACTGCTCTGTGTATATCCCTGAGGTTAACTTTACCCATTTTGCCTTGCAGTAATGAGTGAATTGTAATCAAACCCCCACTGTAATGAAGCTCATTGTAATGGTGGAGACAAATTCCCTTCACCTGTGACTGGTAGTATGCAAGAAGTTTTTAAAAATAGGAGTCAAGCAAAAAATAATTGTTGGATCTTGCTGCCATTTCCCATGTTCCTTTTCTGTCTTGTGTAGCCAACTGATTGCAGGTTTCTTTGAGATGGGAATTGTTAAACAGCTGGAGAAAGAAAATTGTGGGTATCTTCAGCACAATAGTGAACAAGTTTCCTAAAACTCTCACTATAGACATGATGGTCATGTGTGGGACACTTCTGTCAGACCTCACCCTATCTGCCACATAAAAATCCTGGGGTCTGGGCAGAGGGAAAGTAGTGATAATCATAATGACAGCAGCAACAACTATCATTTATAATGTTTACTATGTTTCAATCATTGTGGTTAGCATTTGTATTATCTCATTTGCTACTCACAACATTCTTGGGAGATTGTTGCTTTTTTTGTCATTTTATAAGTGAAGAAACTGAGATAGAGTCTATGTGACTTGCCCAGGATCACACAGATAGTATCTTAGACTACATTTGAACTCAGGTCTTCCTGACTTCAGACCCAGTACTCTATCCACTGTACTATCTAGTTGTCTTGATAGATATTGAGTAATATTATAAAGTTCAAAAAACTTGTCAGGCAAACACCTGGGTTCAAATTCTGCCTCAAACACTTTCAATTCACTCAATATTAGAGTGTTAATGTTTTCATCTATAAAATAAAGATACTATGGCTACCTATCTAAATGAACTAGAATGAGGAAAACTCCAAACAAATGTGAGTTTAAAATATAAGATGTTGCTGATGTGAAGACCCAACTGGAAAAAAATATTGAACAACAACACAAATTAAACATAAATTGAATGAGCATGAAATTAAAATTTGAATTTTATACAAATTTATACAAAGTACAAATTTTATATACCAGTGTGACCAACAGTAAGCAGATCTTATTTAGTATGAAGGGAAATCCCTGAGAAAACTGGAAAATGATCTGGAAAATGGAATCCTTATAAAAGGATTCACCTCCAGTTCTTTTAAACCTTCTAACAAATTCCTTTCCTATATTTAAGTCTTTACAGATCATTAACTGCTTAACAAAGTGAGGGAAGAGGAGAGAACTTTAAATATAAAGTGTTGACAGTCATTGTCAATTGAATATCATTCAGAAATGAAGATAAATCATCTATGATAGAATTGAAGTCAAAAAAGATATAGGATTCAATTGACAGAAGTTCAAATTATAATAAACTTTTCAGAGATATTGAGAGAAGCATGCTTTTTTTTTTTAAATTCAGAAAAGGGGAGGTGATGGGAAATACATTATTTGACAGGATCAGGCCTGTAAAAGGTATACATACTTCTCTTTAGCCCATAGGGAAATTGTTGTTTACTCATTTTCAATCTTGTGTGTCTTTTCATGATCCTATTTAGATTTTTATTGATAAGACTACTGCATTGGCTTGCCATTTCCTTCCCCAACCCATGTTTTTCAGCTGAGGAAACTGAGACAGAGGATTAAGTGATCACCCAGGGTCACACAACTAGTAAATTTCTGAGGTCAGTTTCTTCCCAGTAGTATTTTATTTTTCCAAATACATGCAAAGACAGTTTTTGACATTCACCTTTGCAAAACGTTGTGTTCCAACCTCCTTCCTATTTCTCTTCTCCCTAAGAGACCAAGCAATTTGATATAGGTTAACTGTGTGCAATCCTTCTAAACATATTACCATATTTGTCATGCTGTGCAAGAAAAATCAGATCAAAAGGGGTAAAACCACCAGAAAGAAACAAAAACCAAGCAAACAACCAACCACAACAAAAAAGTGAAAATGCTATGTTGTGGTCCACATTTAGTCCCCACAGTCCTTTCTCTCTGGATGCATATGACTCTTTCCATCACAAATCTATTTGAATTGTCCTGAATCACCTCATTGTTGAAAAGATCCAAAATCCAGCACAGTTGATAATCACAATTTTGTTGTTACTGTATACAGTTTTCTTGGTTCTGCTTACTTCACTTAGCATCTGTTCATATAAATCTTTTCTGGCTTTTCTGAAATCAACCTGCTTGTTGTTTCTTATATAACAATAATATTCCATTACTTTCATGTACCATAACTTATTCAGTCATTTCTCAATTGATGGGCATCCACTCAGTTTCCAGTTCCTTGTTACTACAAAAAGGGCTGTTACAAACATATTTGCACATGTGGATCTTGAGATCAATTTGGAATTCAGTTCATTCCAACTTTAGACCCAGCACTCTATTCACTGCACCACCTAATTGTTCTGTCCATAGGAAAATAGCTAATAATAATCAACCTTTGCCATATTAAGTGAGGGTGAAAAAGGACTATGAACTGATCAGCTCTCTTTGGTGGTGATGGATCTTGTTTATAGATTTGTTATATAATTATGGTGATGAGCCTCAGGACTATTATTATTGAAACAGCTATTAGAATGAACTTCATTCTCCTGCTATATTTTTGAGTCACTTCCAAGCACAAGTGAAAATCATTAAATGAACAGGTAGACAAAAGAGAAGCAAGTGATAGGGCCATCAAGGAAGAAAGGCAGCAAAATGCATAGTGACAAAAAATCAGGGCTACCTATTTTGTAGATGTTTTTTCACTCTGATAAATTATTTTCTTTTGGAGTTTCCCTAGACTCTAGCCCTGTAGGCTTTCTCTTGTGTAGTGTTTATGTTTTTTCTTCATTAAAATCAAAAGCTGTCAACTATTCCTCAAACAACTGACTTTTATGTAGCCATGTAATAAAAATGGCTTGTCTTTATTTTATAGTTGCAAATATCCCAAAAGTCTTGGAACAGTCTTAGACTACTAAAATAAATATATGTGATTTTGGGGACACTAATTATGTATGTGTGTGTATATACATGTATGTAAAATGTTAGTTTATGTTATTTTTGTGTATATATATGCATATATATATTATGTGTGTATGTATATATACATAGCTTTATATATTATTCATTCATGTGTTCATTGTTTTATTCGTTTGTTCTTTCTGGTTTGTTCATTTGTTTATTTATTTGCTTGCCAGAGAACCAGTCTGGCATAATGGATAATAGAATCAGGAAGACCTCAGTTTAAAGCCTATCCTTGATACTTAGTAGCTGAATGACTGTGGATGTTACTAAGTTAAGACATGTATGTGTTTTCATCAGCCTCAGTGAAGGGAGTTCTTATGCTGAGGAAATTACAGATCCTTAATGTCCAGGTTTTGCCCAGGTTTTCAGAGCTGAACAGATGTTGTCTCCTTCAACTTGCTGACATTTCTTGAGAGGAAGAAAGTGAAAAATGAATTTTTGCTTGTTTTGCAATTGAACACCTGAGGAATTGGCTGGCCAGGTGCCTCCTACTGGATCACTCAGCAGCTTGGTAACACAGTCAAGAATTAGAGCACAAGGATTCAGAAGCACCTGTGATGTTGAGCCCCTCTAGTAGGGGGTGATGGTAAATGTTTAGCACAGTGCCTGGAACTTAGTAGGAACTTAATAAATTCTTGTTCCCTCTCTTCCCCCCAAAAAAACAACAATGTACTACACATCTTAAAGTTTGAGCTGCATTATTCACATTTTCTCCATTATTTTCTCAAATCTAGATAATCAACAAAGCAATAAATCAAATCCTAATCTGCAATGTTTTCTAGTCTATGAGGCATAGTACTTGCACAAAAAATTTAACCATGGGCTTTTGAGGTGGCCATCCTTAACCCACATTAACATACAGGACCACAGATTTCGAACTTGAAAAGCCTCATTTTATAGCTGCGGAAAGAATAAAGATGCTTTAGCCAAGGTCATGCAAGTACTCAAGAGCAGAGCCAGGATTCAGAGTCAGATTCTCTGCCTCCAAATTCTAGGTTCTTTCCATTGAAAGGCATTGAAATTGCCTTGAAATTTGATTTGTTAAGAGAATTCGTGATATTTTAAATCTTGTAAATAACCTAAGTAAAAAGTAAAAAAATAGTAAAAATATTTTTAAAAAGTTTAAAAATCTTATTTTTTTATGAAAAAAGAAGCCAAATGTCATAAACTATAAAGAATGTCACCCAGAATTGAAAATTAAGTTACTTTGCTGCTCAGCCCCTCCCTCCATTCAAGGGCTACTGGTAATGAGCAAGGAAGAACTGTGGAGAAAAAGGTTTTGCTTTAACTCCAAACTTTGCATGTTGATATCTATCATAACTTGATGCATTTTGCTGCTTCATGGCAACAAATTATATCTCTGTATGAAGTGTTTAATTTTATGTCATTTTTCATTTCACATGCTCGAAAAGAGAAAAAGGTAAGAACAAAGCACTAGGTTTTTATTTTAATGAAAACACTAAAAGGGAGCAATTCCAATGCTTTTCAGATTCTTATATTTTTCCAGATAATTTAATCTGCAGCACAGCTAAGAGAGATAAATAATTAAAGAAAATTGTTAGGGAGATCCTCAGAATTGTTAGGGACACCAGAGACCTATCCCGGTCTGGACTTTTAAACCTTATTGTTTTGTGTCATGGGTCTCTTTGGCTGATTAGTGAGGTCTATAGGCCTCTTCTCAGAATATTTTTAGAAGCATACAGTAAAATATATAGGACTACAAAGGAAATCAGTTAGGTTGAAAAATAGTTGCCAAAATACCCCCTTTTTTGAAAGGGCTTTTCAAATTTTATTTTTTCCACTTAATAGTATTTTACTTTTTCCAATTATATGTAGAGATAGTTTTCAACATTAAATTTTGTAAGGCTTTGATTCCCATTTTTTTTTGTCTCTCTTCTTTTCTGTCCCCAAGATGGTAAGCAATCTGATATAGGTTATACATGTATCATATTAAATATATTTATTTCCACAGTAGTCTTGCCGTGAAAGAAGAATCATAACAAAAGGGAAAAACCATGAGAAGGAAAAAACTCACAAAAAAGTGAAAATAGTATACTTTGATATGCAGTTAGGTTATGGATGGATTTTTCCATCATTAATCTCCAAAAACCTGATTTGTAGCTCATAGAACCCTGGATTAAGGATCCCTAGTCTAGACCATCTTGAATCATAAAAGAAGGCCATTTTCAACATATTTGATAGATGGTTTCAAGCTTTCCTTGGAAAATACCAGTGAGGGGAACCCTAGTACCTCCTAATCTCTAGATCCTTTAACTAATTCTCATTGGCATGAACCCAAGAACATTTCCCATTCTATTGCCTTTTGGGAGCTTTGGACAATTTATCAAGAGTTTTTATAAAATGTAGGACTCAGAATGGGACTATCATCTTCCTAATACTGGATGATGTATCCTTCCCCTTACTTTCTTTCTCTTTTTTCTTTTTTTCTTTCTTTTTCATTTTTTCTTCCTCTCTCATTCCTTCTTCCTTCCTCTCTTCCTCACTCTCCCTCCTCCTCTTCCTTCTCCTCCTCTTCTTTTTTCCCTTTCTCTTTCTTTCTCTCCTTCTCCTTCTCTCTCTCCCTCTCTCTTCCTCTCCCTTTTCTTCTTTCTCTTCCTCTTCCCCTCCCTTTTCCTCTTTCCCCTCTCTTTCTCTCCTCCTTTTGATTCGGTATATTTTATATATCCAACATTTCTCTCATTTGCAGAGAGTAATGCCTTATAAAAGAGGAGAAAGAAAAATTTAAAAACCACTTTAGCAAAATTCACCAATACATTAACAAACTCAAACATATGTGTTTTTCACACCCATGGTTCCCTCCTACATCTACAAAAAAGAAAGAGTTGCTAGTTTCCACCTCTTCTCTGGGGCTATGTCAGGTTATTAGAATTCCACATCCTTCTATTGTTTTGTAGTTGGTTTTATTCTTTTCTTTGACATTGTGGTGGTCATTGTGTAGGTTGTTTCCTTGCAGCTGCTTTCTTGATTTTGCATCCATTCAGATGCAAAGTTTTGGGTTTTTTAATGCTCTCTGTATTATTCATATTCATCATTTCTTTTACCTCAGTAATATTCCATTACATCCATTTAGCTCAACTTGTAGTCATTCTCCAACCAGCAGCCATCTGCTTTGTTTCTATTACTTTCCTGCCAGAGAAAAAAGCTCGCTATGCTTCTAAAAATCGATCAGCTGTTTAATTCATTGTTGATTCTTATTGAACTTGCTGTCCATTAAAACCTCCAAATGTTTAGTGGTCACCCCTGGCTTATTAAGAGGCATTCTACTTCCTACAGTGCAGGACACTTCTTTTGGCATCTCTTCTGACATTCAGCATGGCAATGTGTTAGCAGGGAAAGAACATTGGATTGGGGCTCAGGAAACAGGCTCTTCCAGATTTGCTCCTTGTTAAATGTGTGGTCTTGACTTTGGAGGGTCTGCTTTCTCATCAGTGTAAAAATGATATGGATGGATTTGAGGTAATAAATCTATAAGCTGGAATTAACATTGTAGCACTAATATATATATATATATAAATCTATATCAGTTGCTTACAATCTTGGGGGGGAACAGGGGAAGAGAGAGAATTTGGAACTCAAAACTTTGAGAAATAGTAAAGGCTTTAATAGTCTTTTAAAATTAACATTTACCATTTCAGGGAAGAAAAAAAATATTACATTAAAAAATTTTAAAGTAACTCCTTGCCCCCAAAATTTATATCATCAATTAGTTTGTAATAATACTTTGAATTCTCCTTTTTCCAAGGAGAGTGGGACTCTAGCAAGTAAGGATCTGCATTCTTACTCTTTTGTACCCTGGGAATTTACCATGGTTCTCAGTATAATGACAAATTGCCAAAGCAAGTACTTGTTTTTTGGAGTAATTATAATTTAGAGGAAAAAAATGTGCAGTGAGATGGCAAATAAATATACCTACTATGTGCTAGGAAGCAGCACTGCATTGCATAGCATGGCAGGTCTGGATTCAGAAAGACTAATCTTTCTGCATTTAAGTCTGGTTTCAGACACTAACTAGCAACTTTACCTGGGAACTTCACTAAACCCTGCTTGTCTCAGTTTCGTCATCTATAAAATGGGGTGGAGAAGGAAATGATAAACTACTCCAGTATCTTTACCAAACAATCCCAAACAGGGTCATGAATAGTCAGACACTACTGAAAAAAGATTGAACAACATGTGCCAGGGACCATGATAGGTAAAATAAATCCTTCTATTCTCTCAGTTACATTATATTCTACCAGGGGACATATATGCAAAATATATACAAAGTAATCTGAAGGATTTGGGGAGGCACTGGCACCCGGTAGAAATCAAAAAGGTCTCATGAAGGAGGTGGGGTTTGAGCTTAAGCAAGCTCATTTTTTGTCTGAGTATCTATTATTCCCCCCCCAAAAATGGGGGGAGCTTCTGTATTCTATTCCACTTGAAATGAGATTTAGATGGCATAGTCTTTCTGCTTCTGTATTATGAAACTGTCTCTCAAATGTGTATGTATGTGGTCTAAAATTTATAAGTACAAATATAGATATACAAATAGAAAACAGTATGTGAATGTAAATGTGTAGATCTATTTATATAAATTAAATATGTAAGGCCTATAATCTATCCAACCTGCTGTCTATCAAGCTATCTATCATGAGAGCAAAAGAAATAGCACAACATAGCAGATAGACAGCTAGCCCCTCCTTCAGGTAATAAATTATAATTTATATAAAATCCTTCATTGCATTAGTGATAATTCCCTCAACTGCCAGTCTTCTCCCTTTTATTTAACAACTTTGGATTTGCTTGTATTTATCTTCTTTTTATTTCTCCTGTATATTTGTATGGATTTCTTTGAGTCATTGTATTTTGTAAAATCCTCAGTGCCAAGAACTGTGCCTGACCTATAGTAGGTTCTTAAATACTTAATTGACCAGTCATATGGCAGAAGGGATTTCCCCACTAAATTCACAAGGTTAATCTGGACCACTGATCTCCACAGGTCTGGATAATCTTGTCCCCTCTAAAACCAAAACATATACATGCACAATACATATAAATATATAAACATGTATCGGTATAGAGTGCTGGGCCTGGGGTCAGAAAAATGTGTTAAAATCCAGATTCAGATACATACTAACTGCGTGACTCTGATCATATCACTTAAAATCTCTCTATACCTCAGTTTCCTTTTCTGTAAAAATGAAGGAATTGGACTTGGTCTCTAAAGTCTCTTCCAATTATAAATCCAAATATAAATCTATACTTGGGAACCACAGTCCCAAGCAGCCATTAATGAAAGGAGTCTATTTTCATTGTACCCTTGTTGGCATTATTGTTATTGTTCGGTTGTGTCTAATTCAATCCCATTTGGGGTTTTCTTTGCAAAGAAACTGGAATGTGTACTATTTTCTTTCCAGCTCATTTTACAGGTGAGGAAACTGAGGTAAAAAGGGTGAAATGATTTGCCTAGAGTCACACAGTTTGTAAGTGACTGAGGAATTCTCCTGATTTCAAGTCCAGTGCCTAATCCACTTCACCACTTAGCTGCTTTTATCTGCCCTACCCAAAGATAAGACAGAAACATCTTCAATGAGCCATGCGTTCTGCTAATATTAGAGTGATAGTCATTTACTTTCTGGGACTGTATAGAAGATGATTATGGGATATCTAGTGACTACTTCTCTATAATGACCTAAAGAAGAGACATATCATAAAATCAGACGTAAACAGAGCATATAACAATGCAGTCTATCCATGTCCTGAGACATCACAGCATTAGCCTGGTATGACAAGCATTTCTAATAAAGGAGGAGAGAGGGAAAGAGCCCCTTGGAGCAATGATTTTAGTTAGCTTCTGAGACTAAAATAGCTCATTCACAGATTGTGAATAGCATTAGATAATTATATGACATGATGTAACCAAAACCAAGACTCAGAAGAATTACTACCAGGAGGGAAAAACAAAGTCCCACCACTGAATTTTTCTTGAATTTTCATTTTCAAAGGCTTTATTACTTATGTGAAAAATATGGAGTCAGGATAGAAAGAGCCCAGAATTTTGTGTCAAAGGATCTGTATTGGAATTCTATCCCTATGAGCTTGTTTTCTCACCTCTAAAATGAGGAGATTAAGCTAGAATGTCTGAGATCCCTTCATCTTCTGGTCTTTAGCCTTTGCTAAAGCTATTAACATTCAGTGAGATAG
This sequence comes from Sminthopsis crassicaudata, assembly GCF_048593235.1. NCBI lineage: Eukaryota > Metazoa > Chordata > Mammalia > Dasyuromorphia > Dasyuridae > Sminthopsis > Sminthopsis crassicaudata. The sequence goes on from NC_133620.1 coordinate 398,292,206, forward strand.
CTGAATGAACAGAATGTTTCTCCTGAAGTCCAAAAGACTCATCTTCCTGAGTCCAAATCTGGACTCAGACTCTTACAAGTTATGTGACCTTGGAAAAATTACTTTACCCCCATTTGCCTTAGTTTCCCCATCTGCAAAGTGAGCTGAAGAAGGAAATGACAAAGCATTCCACTATCTTTACCAAGAAAACTCCAAATGGTCACAAAAGATCAAATGAACAACTAAAAAACAACAATAAGGGCCATCGGCAAATGAAAAAAAAAACTGTTCTTGGTGTAAGAATACAAATATACTTCCATATTAGTGTGCTAATCACTTTAGGCAAGGCAGAAGATTTTATCGTCCCATGGCCTTTGGAATAGGAGGCTAAACAGATGTCTGATACATACATTTGCTTCTCACTAATTCCTCATTTCAGGCAATCACAATGTTAATCTGTTCATAACAGTGACTTTGAATACCAAGGAGCAAAGTACTATGATCTCTGGGAATCAGTACCCTGAATTCTACTTCTGTGACTTTGACAACTTCTTTTATTTCTCTTGGTAATAAGTTTCTTCATCTGAAATAGTTCAGGGACTTAGATGAGATCACCCCTGGGGTTCTTTTTGGCTTTCAGATTCTACAAGGATATGACTTTCCATCTTTTGAGTCACCAAATAGGATACGCATGAATGGCAGCACCAACAGCATGATCTTTGAACACGCAAAATTGGTGATTTTTTCCTTTGTCTATCCAAGCATCAGTGAATGGAGTGCTGCCAAGAAATCAGGATCCAGGGAAAGTTCACAGCTCCGAATGAAGCTTTTTGGTTGGGTGGTATAGGGTTTGCATAGAGCATGGCTGATGCATGACCTTAGCTTGTGTATTTGAGCCAAGAGGTTTAAGCAGACCGTAACTTCTTATATTTTGTGTATACCTTAGAAACAGACACTTCAATATATAGTAACTCCCAGGTGACTCCTTTAAAGATTTTTATTGGGAGGTATTATGATATAATAGAAAGAACCCTAGAGTATACAGATTAGGGTTCAATTCTCAGTTCTTCTATCTTCATTTGTAAAACTTGAATAATAATATCTGTTCTGCCTATGTCACAGTATGATTATGAGAATCAACTGAAATAATTTTCCTTGCTTCTTCATCTGTGAAATGGGAAGAATAACACCTGCCATGCCCAGGTCACAAAGTTGTTGTGAAGATCAAGTTAGATTACCTGACTCAGTTTCCTTATCTATAAATGAGGGGATTTCATGTGGCCTCCAAGATCCACTTTTTGTTTTGAATCTTTGATCCTATGATCCTGTGTATACTAAATGTCTCGGACCATGTTGCTGTCAAGATGGGATTTTCTTGATGTTCATTGTCTATTGAGTGCATGGTACTTTGCTCATAGTTGTAGCTTAATAAATATCTGTTGATTGATTGAAGGACTTTCCCACAGAACTGAAATGCATGTTAAATACTGCTCTTAGGCTCTTTATTGTGTGTGTTCTGGGTGAGGCCTTTGAGGGTGGAGGTTGGCCAATCTACATACACACATGCAAACATTGGTTCATACAAGGACTTCCAAATAGAGGCAGGGTGTAGCCTTTTCTTTCTTTCTCTTTCTTTCTTTCTTCTTCTTCTTTTTTAAAAATACAGTTTGCCTTTAATATCCCAATCCTAGGCATGACCTAACTCACTCAGCTGAGATATTTTTTCCTCTGTGATATGGAAGTATGTTGCTAAGCAACCAGGTCAGTAATTGGTAAATGCTCATATTTGATTTGATTTAAGTTACTTACATAAATATGTCGCTGTTTTCTCTCTGCTATTAAACTAATGATAATCATCTGATTTTATTTGACTCAAATAAAATAAAATAACTGCTTTGAGTTGATTCAGTCATTATGTAGCTGTATAACACATAGCATAAGTCTCTAAGTCTATTTAATGTTGAAATTTTATGCTTACAAATTTGGTGGCATTTATAAGAATCATTTGAATATTAAGTGCCTGCCATATTGAGAGCACTCCGGTCTCTCTGGGGATCACAAAAAGAAGCATAAGACATTGTCCCTGCCCTGGTGAAGCTTCTAGTTTAATTTTAAAGACAAGTCTGGAAAGCATCATTGATGTAATAAAGACAGGATACTTTAATGCCTAATGGTTTCATGATTTCTTTGGGATGAATGCTCCCTTCACTAATATAGGTCATCTCTTTCTCTTAATAGCAAGTCTTCATGACTTTTAATGTGCCTCCTTCTCCCTGCTATTCCTATCATACCCCCCCCCCCGCAAAATCCATCTCTTAAGAGATATATATTCTTCTATTAAGCTTCTAAGACCTGCATGGTCTTTGGGATAATGACCCAATAATTCCTTGGTTCATATGTAAAAGTTTCAGATTGATAGGACTTGGAGCTTGGTGGTACAGCCAAGATCATTTCATTCCACGTTGATACATTGGAACATGGTTTTAATGAAATGCAGGCCAGAATATAAAGTGCTAAATGTTGTGTAATGGACAAGTTAATGCTACAAAGGTTTGGCAGAGAGAGGCCATTCATGAGGGCCATAAAAGGATTCACCATGAAGATGGTTCTTGAGCTTAGACTTGAATGATGGTTAGAATTTGGATAGTACATAAGAAAGATACTCTAGGTTAGGGCAAGGGGTGGAGAGGGGAGGATGGTTGCAGTAACAATAAACTGGACTAGTTGAGGGCAAAATATCTTTTATTTTTTTGCATCCTCACTAATTACTACAACACTTAGCACATAGTAGGCACTTAATAAATGTTTATTGGCTGTCAGAATGCTGATCTGGCTAGAATGGAGGGAGTCTGAGTGATGGTAAATAAAGTTAGGGACTATGGGGGCGGGGAGTAAGAGCAAGATTGTCAAAGATCTTAAAGGGTCTTTAAAGATCATGTAGAGAGAGTAGAGTTGGGAACAACTGAAGATTTTGAAGTCATTATATTGTAATTATGGACAGTATTCTGCTGAGGAGGTATTAGAGAATATTTCATCTTAGAATTTATACATTTATAAAGAGATTCTCTTTTCATTTGGTTGCCAAACAAAGCATCTTCAATGACCATGGCAAGCACCTATGGTGAGCATATGCCTCCCTATTTTGTGCTTTGCTTAATGAGGTATAATTGCATAATCAGAGGATCATTGAACAATTATCTCTGTGGTTGCATTTACTAAGGAAGCTTATGTAAACAACATAAGCATGGGAGACTCCTTATTAAAGGGAAGCCCTTGGGAGTGCAGTTTTACTTTGGCTCAAACATTTTTAGGAAAATATTTTGTTATTTGTTATTATAAGAAATGCCAAAAGGGATATAACTCAGAAAATGCATTCTTTAAAAAGAAGGTGGGGGGGTCTTACACTAAGAGAAATAAAGAACTCTAGATAGTATCAATAACACATATGAATACCAATTCATAAATGTATATGGGTACATACATATATATATATAGAGAGAGAGACAATACAGATATAGAGAAAGATGTAGCTAAAGCTATATGTGCTTACTGTGTACAAAATACTGGTTACATAAATAGAAAAACAAGATAATTCCTACTCTGAGAGTTCACATTCTTTTTTAAAATTGTTTTTATGTAGCTTATTTAATTTTTGTGAATTAAATCTATAATGTAATATAACATATTATAATTTAATAGGGATAAATACAAAATATTAAATTTTGTCTTGAGAAATCAGTTTTACAACTGTAAGATAGTAATAATATGAAGAAACATTAGTTTATTAAGTCGATCGAATGATATGCTTGATCAAAAAAGTATATAAACTTAGCCTACTTTGAGAATACTTATTCTCTGAGCAAAGAAGGCATTAATGAGTCTAACTACACATTGAGAAAAATACATGTAAATTTTTGTGTTTAATTCTGGTGGCCAAATTTTTATTTTTATTTTTCCTGATACAAAGATAGTTTTAGCATTCACCTTTGCAAAACTTTGTGTTTCAAAATTTTCCCCTCCCTTCCCTCCCTCTCCCCTGCCCCCCTTCCTTAGACAACAAGCAATCCAATATAGATTAAGCATTCGATTCTTCCAACATATTTCTATATTTGTCATGCTGTGCAAGAAAAAAACAGATCAAAAGGGTAAAAAGAAAACATGAGAAAAAAAAACACAAGCAAACAATAACAGTAACAACAAAGTGAAAATCCTATGTCTAAAACACTGTGCTAAAAACTGATTATATAAATAGAGAGTGCTAAGTAGCACAGAATCAGGAAGACCTGAGTTCAAATCCAGTCTCAGACATTTACTAGCTGTCTGGGCAAGTCACTTCACCCTGTTTGCCTCAGTCTCCTCATTTGTGAAATGAGCTGGAAAAGGAAATGGCAAACTACTCCAGTATGTTTACTAAGAAAATCCCAAATGGCATCACAAAGAATTGGGCATAACTGAAACAATTAATAATATAACACATATAAGTTTCATCTGGACAGGTTCTTAGGGTACATCAACAAAGAAGATGAGCATATACCTTCTTTGATATTATTTCCATAAAATCATATCAGTTTCTGCTGTTAAATTACCCTGAGGGTATCAGGGACTCAGGTCAAAAACTTTCTTTTCTGGGTCATCAGTAGCTGGGGCTACAAATACCCAATGGTTTTAACTTAAGACTTAATGGTGCTTGATTACTAAATAGCTACTTATCAAAACAGACTAAAGGACTCCTGAAGAAATGAGGGAGATTTTGAAATAATAGAATTGGAAATTTTTTAGTCAAGTCTTTAAAATTTGCCTATATTTTTCAATAATCTCAAAAAACTTTTTTTTTCTGAAAGATCTAACAAATGTCATCTACATTGACCATGGTTAGTGATCATTAATAGAGAAGTTGCACCTGTTAATTGAGTTCTTATCAAATCAAGATTCCAATGGTTAGTTGCTACCTAAAACTTGCAAACTTACATGAATTTCATATTTTTTCTAAAAGATTATAGGTGGGATTTTTCCTCTTTCTCCCTTCTCTCCCCACTTTATCTCTCTGTCTCTCTTTTTCTCTCACATACATATGCATACATACCTATACATATATATCCCTATATGTAGTCGTATATATTTGCCACCTGATAGTTATCAATACTTTGTGATACAATATGAAATCAGTATTATTGTGGGTTAATATTATTAGTGGCTTTTTAAGTCAAAAGAGCAGAATTTCAAATTATTGTAAATTAATGTGGTTTGAGATTTAAATCCACTGTATTGTACCCTACCAACACCAAATGTTATTTTCTGAAAGTAACTTTCTGAATCACTTCTTTGAACTAATGAAATAGTTAATTGGAAAATAAGGGTGAAAAAACCCCATGAGGTTCTATATGCCTTTTAACAATTAGGGACATGGATATGAACTTATTAGCAGAAAGTGAAAAGCCACAAAAAACAAAAACAAACCTCCCTCCAAAAACCTCTGAAAACATTTCCAGAGTGGATCACAAATGTTTCATTGTAATAATACCTAAACATTTTTTTAAAAGATCAAAGTTAACTTTAAAGTATGAGGCATCTAGGTGGTATAATAGATGGAGTACCTTGCTTGGAGTCAATAGGAATGAATTCAAATGTGACCTCAGACACTTATTAGCTGTGTGACCCTGGACAAATCACTTAATCCTGTTTTCCTCAGTTTCCACCTCTGTAAATGAGCTGGAAAATGAAATGGCAAACCACTTTAGAATCTTTGCCCAAAAAACCCCCACACAAACAAAGGGAGTCACAAGGATTTGAACATGACTGAAATGACTGAACAACAACAAAACTTCAAAGTGAATGATATGAGAGTATTTCTATGTGACCCTCTTAGATCTTTAAGCAGCCCAACCTCTTTCTAATTTCTTGCCACAACAGATTGCTATATCAATTGTTTTGTTATCTTCAATTCCAGGGTCCTTGACCCAGAGGATTTCCCTCAGCACTGTCACGACATTCTATATTATCAGAGACTTCTTAATCCTTAGAGTATTGGAGTCTTTTGTAGTAGCCTATAAACGATTGCAGCCCATAGCATCACTTGGGCTTGCATAGTTAGTTTGCAACCTGTATGTTCCATCTTGGTGCTGGAGATTTGCCATCTCCATTGCATTCTGGGTCAGTAGCCCTTCATATATAGCAGGTGCAGAATAGTTTGGTGGTTCAGCCAATGCTTTTCAGATGCAGCTTTTCAATTGGTGTTTCATTAATCCATTGTGTGGGTCAAATTGAGATGGCCCTGAATGACCCCATAATTGTCACAAAGCTTTTTATATGCATGACGAAATTATACATTGTGCAGCATCGTTACTCACTAGGAATATATTCCCAGGATGTCATTAGGCATTCAGAAACAACTAGCAATCATATGTGGAAGGGCTGAACCTCTCTCCTTCTCCATTTGCTTTCTGGGGAGAATGAAGTTCTCTTTTTTATGATATTTAACACTCTTGAAAGATTTGAGTAAGAAAATAGAAAAAATGCTAGCACTGGAAGATACCTGAATTCATATCCCATTCCAAATAGCTGCTAGATGTTTGACTTTGACTAAGATATTTAGGTAGTCTCCACCTCATATTTACTTCAAGCTAGTGTTTTCAGAGACAGATATGATGAATGTTGTAAAACTCCAAAAGACAATGAGAATACTAGACCGATCTATTGGTGAGAAGGAATAATATACTGATGATTCTTTTGGTACTTTGGGAATAGTCAGAGAACTTGAGACAGACCAGAATTTCTGTTACAAATTTATAGAAGTCAATTTTAAAAATTAAAAAAAATTTAAAAGAGCACACAAGAAAAAAAAGGCATAGAAAGGTTTTGACTTGTAGCATTGGAGGGAAGTCTCACATCAGGGAGATCATAAGTCAAATTATCCAAGTAAAATCCACCTAAATCCTTTACTTAATAAGGTTAATTCAAGCCTAAAATCCAGTTCTGGCTATCAGCACTGCCTACATTCATTAGATTTCAGCCCACTGTTTTGCTCTGACTCTTAAGATCATAGGATTGCCAGACATAAAATTGGCAGTCCTTAGAGGCAACTCAAGTTGATTACTTATTTTACATAGGAGGAAATCGAGGCCCAGAGGAGTACAATGATTTATCTTAGGTTTCATAAGTAGCAAAAATTCAAGGGAGAATTTGAACTCATCTTTTGATTCCAAATACACACTTTTCTAGCAAGGCTTCTTAAACTTTTTCTACTTAGGACTCCTCTTCATCTAAGAAATTTTTACACAATCCTGGATATATAAGTTTATAAAGTAGGTATACAAATCAAACATTTACTGATAATAGATCTTAATTTCATGACTCCCACAGTTATGTGAAGTTTAAGGAGTTTTGTTTTATGATATCATTCTCCTTCCTCATGGATCTGGCTTAGAAAGCAGTATATTCTAGATGAATGGCATTGCTCTGTCCAATTGACTAAAGAAGTCAGGCAATAGAATGCTTCTGTTATAGTAGATATTTTAGCAGCTATCTAGAGATACTATCCATAGAGGGGGGAATCATTCCATATTGCAAAAGATATTTCTTGAAATAAAAGGCAGGACTTTTTGGAGCTAATGTTGGGCTAATGAATGGGGCTAAAAGTTATTTAAGATGTAGCGTAGGACGAATAACTTTAGGAAATATTTGCTAATACATGGGTTAATGAGATCATCTTATTTTAATGTTCTTTTTAACCTTTGGATTTTAATATTTTAAAAAAAGTATAGAAATAATAGGAAGGTTGTTTTATTCATTTCTTGTTCACCTTATTGTAGTTCATTTTGAAATAACCCTTACAACACGAATTACCCATGTTTCTCTACCCCAAATGTCTAACTTTTAGAGGTTCCTTTGTGATTGAGGTTTTTTTATATTTCTGAATTAAACAATTCTTGACATAACTGATTTTTGTATTTTGAGACCTAAATATTTTGTTTACTTGGTGTTTAATAGAGATTGGGAAAGTGATCATATTAAAATCAAAATTTCAATCAGATGTTACCATGGTATTTCTTAATAGATAATGTATTTATACATATATTTTCTTTAATGATTTCTTTCATATATGCATTCTTTGAGGATAAAATAATGAAATAAATGTTTTCCCTGAAAAGTATTTCCTCTCTCCTTCCTCCCATTTCATTTCCCCCATTGAAATAAAACTACTCAGCTCCCCTATGTGAAGCACCCTTCAGTTTTGCAGGGACAAAAGATTAAATTGAAATTGTAATTATGCAATTGAATAGAATTATAGTATCTTAGAATTGGAAGAGACCTTAAAGGTCAGCTAATCCAGTCTGTTATCTAATGCCCATATTCCTTCTATATCATATCTGACAAGTGATTATCCAACCATTGCTTCCAAAACTCCAAGGAATGGAGAACTTAGTGCATCATAAGAAAGCCCCTCTATTTTCAGATATCTCTTATTGTTAGACGGTTCTCATATTGAGTTGAAATCTGTTGCCCTGTAGTTTTCATCCTCTAGTCCCAACTCTGCTCCCTATGGTGACAAAAAGGTTTAATATGGTATTTTATTGGCATTGGCAAGAGGAGGAAAATTACCCCTCTAATTGCCTCTCATCCTTCAATTCCGTTCCCGTCTTTCTCTCTCCTTCTATTTTGAGTTCAGAGGACAGGACTGAGAGCAGAGTGTATCACAACCACTTGGTTTTTCTCCCCCCCCAGAACAAAAATATTGAAGTTCCAAACTTGAAAGAAACAAAGAAAATGAAAAAACAAACAAACAAAAATGCTCATAGATTGTATCTTTCCCCTTCGTCACTGATGTTAAAACTTAAATAAACTCACACGTAAAAAAGAGCTTCCTGGTCTAAGTAGCAAGGAACTACTAAAGGAAAGGAGAATTAAGAATCACCCTCCAGTAGCTGTGAGAGAAGTGGAGATTAATTAAGATTACTGAGGTGAGCAGTTAACCAAGAATTGAGTAATACATCTACTAATTTCTGTCTATCTTCTTTCCTCCCTCTATTCTTTTTAGATTAAAAATATCAGGAAATGTAGGAAGAAATTACATAAATGACTGTAAATTTCTTTTTCCTGCCTATTAGAAAGATAAAATTTAGACATTTAAGGGGCAGCTACATGGCGCAGTGGATAAAGCACCAGCCCTGAAATCAGGACAGAGCTGAGTTCAAACCTAGTCTCAGACACAATTGCCTCAGAAAATAAATAAATAAATAAATTAGAAACCTATTTCAGTTCACTTTAGTGGAATTTCTGTCATGGAGAAGAATTGATGCAGGGTTTTTATTTTTGAGGTAACAAATATATTATACTATATAATAATTTAGCAAAATATTTGATCATATACCATATTATCATATAACATACATTTTAGACAATGTAATAAATAGAATTAATTTTGTATCCAAGAAGAATCAGCTGAAAAATGAATTACTAACATTGAACCAGCAGCCAAACTCTAAACAATACTGGGTTCTTCTGTCTGTCTCTCTTTCCATCAGGAAGTATTCCCTGTCTTTTGTCCTGCTATTTGGATGAATAGTTGATTAGGGTGAGAGCATTTGATCTTGACAGCAAAGTCTTGGGTGGTCAATGAGGCAGCTAAGCAACCCAGTGCATAGAGTTCTAGAGCTGAAGTTAGGAAGAACTGAGTTCAAATTTTGCCTCAGATACTTACTAGCTGTATTTGATTCTGGGAAAATTACTTAACCTCTCTGTCCCTGTTTCCTCATCTGTAAAATGGGAATAATAACAGCACCTATATTTTAGGATTATTGTGAGGCTCAAATGAGATGATATTTTCAAAGCACTTTGGCAAACTATAAAGCACTATATACATGTTAACTTATGCTTATGTATGTCCAATTTTCAGAAACAGTAGTCCATTTAATAAGGTTTGAGGGTACTATATTGGTATTCGTGGGACAAAGGTTCTATATGAAAACCTCAGTAAAAACATAAGAATGAACTGGAAGATCACAAAGCCCCGAGTTGTGAAATATCATTTCTGTCTTTTGCTTGCAAAACCACTTGTGTTTTCTCTTTACTTATTAGCAAATTTCTTTCTCTGAAAGACTTCCTAATGGAAGGGACCACCTTGTGTATTCTTAAAAAAAATTTTTTTTAAACCACTTGGTTTCATACTTCCATACTCTTAATAGTTGCTCTCCCTTCAAGGACATGGCAACAAAATTACAGAATTTATAAATGTTAGATAGCTGTTTCAGGCATTTGGAGAGGAGTTGTGATAGTGAGTACCAAATATTATTGTTGTTGCTAAAACCTCCCTTCCTCCAGGCCTCTCTATTTACCTATCCTGCTTTTCATGTTTACTGGCTCCAATCTCTGCTACTTCCACATGCCTGTGATTGGGAACATAGTGGAAAGTTTGCTTACCTTGTTGCACAAAGGGACCATTTTCTGTGTGTCCAGCATGTGATATTACTGGCACCCTGTTCCTGAAAGAAGGTCGTTGGCCATTTGCATCCTGTTTGGTAGGAGGGAGGGTGGTGGTCCATGGGGAGTGCTATTCCTTAAAAAGTTTTGTTTCTCCATTCTTCACCCCTTGAACTGTGGCTTGTGTTACTCCTTCATAACCACACATATGCTATAACGTTGATTGGTTCCTCCATAGACCCTTCAGACCTGGTTTGTGTTTTACAAGGTGTTAGGACTTAAAAATAGCTGCTCACACTTTCAGTTTATTCACTAGAGAATTTATTGAATGATTAACATAATAGGGGGCTGTTTCAACTCCCAAAATGGCCAGCTTCCTTCATTCCTTATGGATAACAAACAATTTCTTTGTGAGTAGCAACTACAGACCAGTCCATTTTTAATGACTTAAAAAAAAACTAAATAAGCAGCGATGTAACTTATTAAGTAAACTATGCCATATAAGGGATGCCTCCTACAGAGAAAATTGGTCAGGGGGTGGAGGGTAAAGAAATTTTAAAGCTTTTGTATCAAGACTAGGAAAGGCCTTGAAGGGAAAGGATGGGGGATAACTCTAGAATGATGATTTCTTAGTAATTTTCTTTTATGATCCATCTCTTTATTTTCCTCTTTCAGAGCTGCTCAGAAGTTGAATCTATCTTCCAAAAAGAAGAAGAATCGACCTTCGACATCATCGGCATCTGAATCGCCTCTCTTCTCTACAAGCTTCAGTGGGATTCTTCAGGCTTCCCCTCCTCCTGCTCCACCTTGTCTCTTAAGGGCAGTCAACAAAGTGAAAGATACTCCAGGTCTGGGCAAGGTAGGTCTTCCCATCTTGTCATCGCTATTTGCATGCAGGAATGAGGTCCAGGAGGAGGAAGAAAGGAATCAGAAGGGATGTGGCATTAAAGACGATTGAGATCTTTGTGGGTTGTGGTTTTTTTAAAAGTTGATTTAGAAAGTAGAAAGGGAGATAGAGAGAAGGAGAAGAGAATGAAGGAAATCTAATAGGTTAGAGACCATTCCAGTTTTTTCTTTGATTACATTTAGTTAACAGTAAATTGAGACATTCAATTCATTGATATCTGGTTTGTTTTTGGTGGAGAAATGAGTCTGTATTGTTTTAAAGGACTGTTTACTGATAAAGACAGGACCTAGAGCCAAGGACAAAAGGCAGACTACAGAGACAGGAGATTGAGGGAGGATACAGGAACAGGACATAGAGTACACTTAATAATTTTTTCTATGACAGCTAAGTAATTTTTTTCCCACTGCATTTAAAAAAAATCTCTCCATCTGCTATTATCTTAGAATCATGGTGGAATTTCTAGGGGGAATATGTTTAGCCCTGTCTTTATGCTTGAGACTCAATGCAACTTTAAATTGTCCCAAGCACTTAACAAAGAAATTTAGAAAACCTATCTCAAGATCAGAATAGTTTGGCCAACTATGTTGGGAGTAACTGAACCTTTAAATGACTTCTCTAAAGTTGCTCTCTCTTCTGGGATGAATATCAGAGTGTAACTACTTTGGGAAAGGATTTATTTTCTTTGATTAGTGAATGAGTTAGGAGCTATACAAGTATCCAGATAAAGAAAGAGGTGGATTTTTTTCAGGCTTTGGCAAGAGAGAGCATGGGCAGAAGCAGGAAGATGCCCTCCTCTGTGCCAACTCACCATTGACCTTGACCTAAAGGCTTCTCTTATTCCAGCTCCTGGCTTTTCAATGAGACATGGCTACTCACTCTAAAGAGGGTAGTGATTTAACAATATGTCTGAATAGGCATTTTAATGTGGTCATCCACTACATTGTCCCTTGGTATCCAAATGAAATTAAGAAGATGGAGGGTTCAGAGGGAAGGAGATATTAAACTTTTGTATCAAGATTAGAAAATTTTGTCTTCAGTGGATGTGAATCTAATCCTGTAGTCAGAGTCAACACTAAGTCAAATCATGATGGAGTCAAAGTCTGTCTTTATTACTCTGTTTCTTTTTTTCCCTCTACTTCTTTTTCTACCAACATCCAGTTCTCCTTTCTCTACCCACCCACCACTTCCTACCCATACCCCACTGGAGAGGTCACACATTAATTCACTTAATGTACCAAATTGTTCAGGTCTTAATTCTGGGAGAGACAACATAACTTCAAAATGTTAATATTCCAGGAGATGATAGAAATTGGAGTAGTGAAGAAGAGAATAGGGATATTTGAATTTTTTAGAGATTGTTTGAGGAGACTGATATTTAACTTAAAGGATTGAATGCTAATGGTGCACTATGGTCCTTAATGCAGAAGACATATTTCAGCAATATAATTAATACAGGTAATTTGTAACCTTCTTTACCCCATACTCTGGAATGGTTCCAAAAGGAGGTGACGTAGATTAACTTCAACTGGTACTATATATTGCCAGTTAGGGGAGGCAGCACAGCTGACATAGACAGTATGAAAATGTGTAGAGTTGCTGCAATAGGATAAATGGTTCTTTTATCTACATTATCCACATGGAGGCTGTGAAGCCAATGTATTTATATGAGTTAGACAATTCATTAACCACCAATATATCAGAAACCAAATTTTCATAATTCTATAATGGGAGCAGAGAGGGAGGAAGCAGATATCAACTTCTGGTGAGGGTCATAAGACCTTTAGTATTAGCTCTAGTTGGTGCCCCAGCTCCTGTAGAAGCAGACATGAAATGTGTTTATGCATCTCCTCAGAATGTTGTATATGTATGTATACTTGAGTTGACACACAATTGGGAGCACAATTAACATCATTTTGGAGTAAATTGTGATAATTCCATGCTTTCAGCAGAATATGATTGCAAGAATCATCTTAGCATGTTCAGTTTCCCCTTCCATAAAATGAAGAGATTAAACTGGATAACTTCTCAAGTCCCAGCTCAAGATCATGGTTCTCTAGTAGGTTCCACTATTGTGATATATCTGATAGAAGCCAGGAATATGTTTCTTTGACATTACATCCTAGAGATCAAGAGGTTTTCCCACCTACATCCTTTCCTGGAGTTTTGAGAGAGGAATTGAAAAGAACCAAGACTCCTTCCTTTCAAGATAGCAACAGAAGTATGTCAATAAGCAAGAAGGAGCATTTTCTCACACCCAGACAGATGCACATATTGTCGGTCTCTCTTTTCCAGCTGAATTGTGTCAGTCTACAGTTACCAGATGTGGTGATAGGCATAATATGAAGTATGTTGAGCCAAGGAACATGACACAGTGTGAAGGATAAAAGGAAATGGGAGCCAGAGGCAGTGTTACATGTAGAATATAACAGAAACTGTAACCTAAACTTGTTTCTTTAAAATATGTGTGTTAGTGTGTATGTGGGTATGTACATATATAGAGACAATTCTAATATATGTATAAACATATACATATTATATATATATATAGATATATAGATGTATATAGTTGTAAAGGTATATGTAGATATATAGATAAATAGATAGATATAAGGACTTAACCAAGGTTATAAAAAGTTGTCTATATTTCCTTTCTGTATGTAGAGATTCTATGTGAAAAAATGTATTTTTTTCTGACATGCTACATGAAACACTATGTCTTATCTGCTACTTAAGCTTGCCTTCTTTTTGCTCCTGATAGTGACTTGTAATTAGAACCTAAAACTCTTTCACTTTTATTGAGGAATTCTTTTCAATTAGCCATTGTTACATAATTTACATTTTAATATCTCAAAGAGGTAGGAATATAGCACAAAACAAACAATATGTATAATGGGAGTTATATAATGGGCCTTTTATTTTACATGAGTAAAACTGACTTTAATTATTCAGAACAAGGGTGGACTCACCTCAAGGCTTAGGAAGTGGGATATATGAGTCAGCCATGAGTGGGACATCTTGCTAACATCAATTCTTGGGATCATCCTGTACTGTGATAAAATTCCTTAGAACTTTCCTCCCTCTAGATAATAAAACTCTAAAAAAAATCAATAGAATGTACCTGGGGGCAGAGAGAGGGGCATGAGTAGGAGGTAGTATTTGAGCTGATGCTTCAAGTAAGCTAAGGATTCCAAGAGATGGAGGTGAAGATGGAGGTTATTCCAGACATTTCGTACAGTCTGAACAAAACTTGGAGGTTAGAGATAGAATGCTATACACACAGAAAATATTTAATCATCTAGTTTAGTTAGAACATGGAATGTATGTGGAGAATATGAAGTAAACACACAAAGATAGGTTGAAATTGGGTTGTGAGAGGTTTTAAATGCCAAATGGAAGCAGAACCATGCTTTAGGAATATCACATTGATTTATGGGGAAGATGGATTGGAGAGGGAAGAAATTAGAGTTAGGGAGACCAATTAGTAAGGCTAATATAATATCCCAGGTGAGAGGTGATTAAGGTGGCCATGTAGTGAAGAAGAGTAGATATGAGACATTGAAGACATGGAATGGATGAGACATATTTGATATATTGAAGTTGAGAGGGAAATATGAAAGATATACAAAATAAATGTGTCATGGAGAATGGCTCTGAGGTTGAAACCTTGGGAAACTAGACAACTAGTGGTGTCCTGAGCAGAAATAGAGAGGTTATAAGAATTTATATAAAATCTACTATATTTCAGACACTGTGCTGAACATTTTTTACAAATATTACCTCCTTTGATTCTGGCAAGAATCCTAGGAGATAGCTGCTATTATTGTCCCCATTTTTACAGCTGAAACTGCTCAGTGTTACACAACCAGTATAATAAAGATCAATTTTAAACTAGGGTCTTCCTGAGATGCCTGTGGGATATCTTGAGAGATCTAGCATGAAGTTGTTGATATGTGGCTGGAATTCTGGTGATAGGGAAGAGCTGATTATATGGATGAACAGTGATCTGAAGAAATGATAGCTGGGCCTGTAGGAGTTGTTGGGATCACAAAGAGAAAGTTCATGGACAAGAGGATGGATGAGAAAAGAAGAGAGGAACAGAGTGAAGAGAAAAAGAAAAGATGGGAAGGGAAGAATAGAAAGCAAAGGATAGAATCCTAGGTTGTATTCCTTCACACAAAGGGGCAGAAGGCCGTGTGATGGAGATAATGGTGATATACTAGCTAACACTAATGGCTTTGAATCTTGGCGTCAGTTAAAGATAAAGCTGGTACAAGCCTTGAATTTTAAATTTGGCTCCTCTTCCCCACAATTATTTATGTATTAGCATGCAACAAAAGCTCCCAACCTTCATTGCAGCACATATGGTTTGACTTTTAGAGAATGAATGTCTATGTCCAATCCATTCTGGGTGAGTGCTTACTTTACTGACCTCTAGCTCCAGCATATCCTAAATATCATTTTTGTAAGAAGTTGTCTTTTCCTTTTCTCCAAGCTAAAAATAAATATCAGCTGATTCTCACCAGAAGCCTTTGGTCAGTAAAGATTTATTACATATCTAGTCTGGATTATGGAAATAAATATCCATGTCAGTGAGATCTCAAGGCACTTCGAGTCTTTCGTGCCAAGGACTAAATTAGGCACTGGGGATGGAACATCAAAGAGACAGTCCCTGCCTTCATGGAGCTACCATTTTTATTGGAGGAAAACACTATATCACAGATAATGAAATATGAAAGATACACAAAAATATGTCATAATTAAGAGGGAAGGGATACTCTTCTTTGAAGGAATCAGTCAAGGCCTCCTTAAAGAGAGGAGCTCATAAGGGAGCCATAGGCAAGTCACTTAACCTTCTTTGCCTCAGTTTCCTTAAGTATATAAAATGAGGATAATATTTACCTCCAAGAGTTGTATTTTAAAAAAGATAATATTTTATAATGCACTTAGCACAGTACTGGCATATAATAGGTTGGCTTGATAAATGCTTATTCCCTTCCTTTCTCAGGTTTAATGTCAGGAATATGATAACAGGTACTTAATGCATAAGCGACATTATTTAACTATTTGTCTGTCTATCTGTCTGTCTATCTATCTATCTATCTATCTATCTATCTATCATCTATCTATATACATCCTTTCACTTATCCATTTGTTTATCTATCTACCAACCAATCAAGATAGAGATGTTATAGGGTATGTGTGTATACAAAAAGTAAAATACATATAAATCTATTTTGTTGTGTAGCAGTCATTTTTCAGTTGTGTCTATCTCATTTGAGATATTCTTGGCAAAGATTGGCCATTTCCTTCTCCAGCTCATTTTATAGATGAGGATACAGAAGCAATGTTACACATTTACACATGTTACACAAGCAGAGTCACACAACCAGAAAGTGTCTGAGGCCAGATTTAAACTCAGAAAGATGAGTTTTCCTGATTCCAGGTCTGATACTCTATTTACTTTGTCACCTGCCACATACATATACACATACATGTACATACACACATTTCCTTTTATAAAATATTTTACAGATGAGAAAATTGAGGCAGACAGGGTTAAGTGATTTTCTCAAGGTCACATAGCTAGTAAGTGTCTGAGGCCAGTTTTGAACTCAGAAAAATGAGTCTTCCTGACTTAAAACTCCACAATCTGTTCACTGTGCTATTTTGCTGCCCTAATTCTAATACTCTATCTCTTATATAAAGAACTCTTATTTTTTTCCGTACAATCTTCTCCTATCTGGATTAAAACAGAACAAAAATTGCAAATACTCTCCTACCAGTGACTAGACCAGGCCACCCACGCCAGCTCAGCCATTCATTTCCAGACCTCCAGTCTTGTAGGGCAGCCCCAAAAAAGGATGTTTTCTTAGATTCCACTATTGGTCTCACAGAAATAGACTAACTTGTCTGGCCAGACTATTAATCTTTCTCCATAATGTGCAGCAGCTGGAGCCACCATACTTATTTCTCTCTAGATCCTTAATTTTAAATCTGCCTCATATTTAGATCTGTTCACTGAGCTAAGGGTTATTTTGTCTGTGGTTAAAACAATTTTAAAAATAGTACAGATAATCTCACACCAATTCCTTGACTCATATAAGACCTCCTGCCAGCTATGCTGCTGCCTAGATTGGGTTTAGCTATAACTAAGGTTACCTTGGTGGAAACTTACTTGGTTAAAATGTAAGCATTGGAAAGGAAGAAGAGAATGAACATCCCTTTGAGCGATTTATTCTTTTTTTCTCAATATTAGTGTTAGACACATGACCTTGTTAAGATTAAATCTGAGTGACTTTGGAATGGAGAAAGAAGACAAAATTGACTTATGTTAGGCTCTGAAAGGAAATGAGAGAAACCACAAAAGAGAAAAATAAAAAATAAAAAGGTACTACTGCATGTAGTGGTCTCTTGTGAATTTTATACTGGGAAAAAGTAACCTTGTCTCAAGGTTTTAAAAAAGAAAAACATCTTTGTTATTAGGGTTTGTCTATTCAAAGACACTTAATAGATACTTGCTTCTTGCAAAGAAAGCATTATAATATGAGGAATCAACAAACACAAATCATATATAATTTTACATGTTGAAAAAAATTGCAAGAAGAAGATGATACAAAGGAGATAAGAGTTCAAAAGTCATGAAAGTTTATGAAAGAATGAGGGGGAAGGGAAGGAAAGAAGAAGCATTTAGATCTTGCCTACTACAACTATTACTTTGATCCTCACAACAACCTAATGAGATAGGTAATAAACAATCAAATGATTTGGGCAACTCAAAGCAGCTCTGACATTTCACCTCATTTCCATTAATATAATAAAGATGGAAACAGCATTGGATGATCTGTGGGAATATAGCTACCACGTTTGACATTGTTGTTCTTCCTTCATTCTCAAAGAGGAACAATGACATCATGAACATTATGTCTTGACTTGTGCATGAAATGAATTCAAATGAGGCAGAGCTATGCAAAATCTTCAGTCTAATTGGAGTCCAGTGGCAGGATCACATATAACATTATTTGTGACATCCTACAATACTGGTAGGGAATGCATTGGGCTAATTATTCTGGAGAAATCATTTGGAATTATTTGAGAAGTCACTAAATTGTTCATATTCAGGTATTCCACTAATGAGCACACATATCAAAGAGATCAAAAACTGAGGGAAAGTTATCATACCAAAATATCCTTACCAGGTCTTTTTAAGTGTTGTATAGTTGGATAAAAATGTATATACATTGATTAGGGAATAGCTGAAAAAATTGTACTATATCTGTGCGATGGAATACTATTGGACCCTAAGGAATGACAGCTAGAAAGAATTTAAAGAAAAAAGGGAAAGGAATAAGCATTTATATAATGCCCACTATGTGCTAAACACTTCTCTCCCCACATATCTCTTTTGACCCTCACAACAATTCTACAAGATAGGTCCTCCTATTTGCTTCATTTTGCATTTGGGGAAACTAAGGCAGATAGAGGTTAAGGGATTTGCCCAGGATTACACAGCTTGTAAATGTCAGTGTCTGAATTTAAACTCAGGCTGTTCTGATTCAACTACTTGGCTGCCTAGGGGATGTATGGGAATACTTGTATGAACTGATGCAGAGTGTAGAAGGCAGAACCAGGTCTCTCGGGCAGATAAGATGACTATCGATGAAAGCAATAGTGAAAAAACAGCCAAACTCAAATCCATTGTAATGATCAAACTTGTTCCTCAACACATTTTCTCCTTGTTATAGAAAAGAAGGGACTGACTAACACTGTGTGAAGAACATCACCAAAGCTCTCATATGATTATTATGACACTCAGTTTTGTTCAGTTGCTGTTTGTCTTCCCTGCAAACGAGGGTTTTTTGCAAGGTGGGGAGCTATATTGGGAAATGATTATGGCAACTAAATGTATAAAACCTTCAAAAATCAAGGGCAAGAGACAGAGGCATCAGTGGTTAAGAGAACATAGGAAATAAGATGAAATCCTGCTTCATTTCATTGAATCTGACTACTTTTATTTCTGCTGATCAAATTCCAGTGAAGTTCTTTTTTTTTTTCTTTGTCTTTATTATCAGATGAGGAACAGGAAGGGTAAACAGTGAATTCTACCTTAATTTGATCAGACTTCTGATAGTGACACTTATTACTACATTTAAGATTCTCTGTTTCCTGATTTTTCTTTGCCACAAACATTTACTGCGTGAAGCTGACTGGGTTGCAGTTATTATGGGATGAACAAAGGCTTATCTAGCTGAGGCCAGTGGCATAAACTTGCATTTTCTCCTCCTCAAAACCATTCCTGGCGATGCCTAACTCCTGTTGAAAAAGGAAAATTTCTTATTTGTTCCCCTGAGGATTCCCCAACTTAAAACTCCTACTATATCTCTAGTCTATTTTTTTTATCAGTTGATTGTATTTCTCATTAGAGTTCTAATAGTCTAATCTTGATAGCTCAGCCTGCTGTGAAGTTGTCACTGGATTCTCAAGATTTTTGCCAACAGCCTACATGCTCTTGGTGTGTTCTGTCAAGATGGAGAGAATTGGGATATTTGTCAAGTAAAGGTCTGCAATATGAGAACTAACTAGCAGAATTCTGAGAGGCATAGCATAAGATCATAGGCATCCAATTCCAATAGTCTCCTGATGGAGAGAGCCATCTGTACCCAGAGAGAGAGTCCTGTGGGGGCTGTGTGGATCACAACATAGTATTTTCAGTTTCAATGTTGTTGTCGTTTGTTTGCATTTTGTTTTCTTTCTCATTTACCCCTTTTTTGATCTGATTTTTTCTTGTGCAGCATGATAATTGTGGAAATATGTATAGAAGAATCACACATGTTTAACATATATAGAATTACTTGCCATCTAGGGGAAAGGATGTAGGGAAGGGAGGGAGAAAAAAATTTGGAATGCAAGGTTTTGCAAGGGTGAATGCATATGTTTGGAAAATAAAAATAAGAAGCTTTATAAAAATAAGATGACAGGATCATTGTTCTGTAGCTAAGAGGGTTTAGTACAATAAAACAAGTCAGGGAGGCTGTGATGTATCCAAGTTCATTTGGTTGACCATGTGGTGATGACTGCAACAAGCCTGGAAAACCAACTAATAATCTGCAGAGAGGTGGTGATCTGTATTAATAAAACAGTATATGAATAAAATTAAGCAACTACTGCATGTATCAAACATTCTGTATTAATAAATGAGGATCCATGCTGATGTAATCCCAGATTTAGTCTTTCAGTAAGACTGATTCCTGCAGGTTCCACCATTTCTTCTGGTCCTAAAAATCTGTCTGGTTTTAAATCACAGTCATATCTATTGTCAGTCAGTTAATTACCTTTTATTAATTACCTATTATGTGCCAGGCATTGTGCTAAGTGATAGAGATGCAAGGAAAAGTATAGTTCCTGTTCTCACGGGGGCTCACAGTGTAATGTGGAGATAAGATTCAAGCAACTATGTACAAACTGAAAAAGGATCACCTGTAAACAATCAGAAGAGGGAAAGCCCTAGATTTAAGAGGGATTGGGAAAATTGTGGGTTTTTTGTTGTTGTTTTTTGTTGTTGTTTTTGTTTTTTGTTTTTATAGAAGATAGCATTTTACCTAGAACTTGAAGGAAATCAGTAGATGGCAAAGGGAAGTCAAGTAGTACAAGGGCTACTCTAGTACAAGGAAGAGAAGCTCACAAAGCAGTCCCTCACTACTATGAGAGTACTTGTTCAATAACCAGCATATAACAGCATTTCTAAGGCAGCTAGGTGGCTTCATGGTGCATAACATGGGTCTTTTTTTTAAAGGGCAGTTTTTTCTTCAATTAGCAAACTTTTATTTACTTTCCCTCTCACCTCCCTTTCCTTTGGAAGAAAAAGAAAACTTAGAACAATTATGTATAGCCAAGCAAAACAAATTCCTACATTGGCCATGTCTTGTTTGAATCAATCTGCATAGTAGCCATTGCTACTTTGTTAGGAGACTAGTAGCATGGTTCAAAATCCAAGCCTTCTTTCCTAAGTATGAAGGAACATCATGCATTATCTTGAGGCTTATCCAAAGAAGATTAAGGTGTTTATCCTAGAGGAAAGAAGACTGGAATAGGGGATGGGGAGGCAGGTGATAATCATCTCCAGATATTGGAAAGACTGTACTCAACACAAGAGGTGGATTTGTTCTTTGCTCCAAGGCACAGGCCTAGGATAATTGAGCAGAGGTTAAAGAGGAGATTTCAGTTTGGTATAAAGAAAAACATCATTTCTACACGGGCTATATATTTCTTCCCTTTACTGCTGTGACCCCTTGGTGAACCAATTCGACTTTTTTACTCTCCCCTTCTCTTAAATGCCTTGCCCCTTTGGACTATCACAAGTCATATCTTGGTAGGGTCTAAATGTGGTTTACTTTCATCCCATCCCTCTCTATTGATTCTATTCTTCTATTGTTGAATGGAGCCAGAGGAAATTGAGAAAAAAAAGATGCCATTAGAGGAGAGATCGCTCTTCTTCCCTTCTCACTTTGTATCATTCTGTGCTTGGCACATATAAAATGCTTTATATAATTTAGAAATCTTTCTCCATTATCTCCTTAACTTTAGGCTCTGATGAAGAGGTGAGGCTTTTCTTTGCATTTTGATCTCATCCCCTCCTACTTTTCTAAAATATTTTCCCCAATATACTCCCCATTTCTTTTCTCTCTTTTGCCTTCATTCTCTCTCTGTCTACTATCTTCTCTCCTGCTTCCTAAAAATATCCCTATGTCTTCCCCATTCTTGAAAAACCCTTACTTGATCACTGCCATTCCCAATAACTAATTTTCAACTTCCCTTTTCTATTATGGATAAAGTCCTGGGGAAAAAAAAACTGTCTATGCTGGGTGCTTTTACTTCCTCTCTTCCAAACTCTCTACAGCCTGGGTTCTGATGATATCATTCAAATGAAATTGCTCTGTCCAGAATTACCAGTAAGCAATTATTTGCCAAATCTAGTAGCCTTTTCTCAATCGCAGTCCTCTTTGACCTCTCTACAACATATGATGATGTTACTTATCACCTTCTCTTTCCGGACCCTCTCTCCTCTCTAAGTTGTCCTATTAATGCTCTCTTTTAGCTTTCCTAATTTCCTTGAGCTCTTTCTCAATCTCCATTCCTGTTTCTTCATCTGTGTCCTGACCACTAACCATGACTCTCTTCTGGGCCCCTTGTCTCCTCATTCTTATACTGATCCACTTCATGATCTCATTAGCTCTCAATGCCTCAATTATTATCTCTTTCCAAATTATTTTTGGGGTTGTTGTATGGATCAAGTAACATAATAATTGTAATTAAGATGATAGTGTAAATTATTATGTAACTGTAAGGTAAATATAAATTATAAATCTCACCAGAATTAGATAATAAATGTTAGAAAATTATCATAAATTGTAAAGAGCTTAGCAGAGTACTAGATAAGCACTATGTAGATATTGTTGCTATTCTTATTATTATTATAGCTATATATCCAGCTCTAACCTTTCTCCTAAACTATAGTCATAAATTACCAACTGCCATTTGAATGTCTTGAACTAGATGTCTCGAACTAGATGTCTCCTAGGCATTGCAAACTCAATGTGCCTCAGACAGAATTCATTATCTTTTCCCCAGACCTTCCCATCTTCTAAATTCCTTTTTACTGTCAAGGACATTACTATCTTTATAGTCACTCAGGCTCAAAAGCTAGGTGTCATCCTTAACTTCTCCCTCTCATTCATCTCACATATCCAATTTGTGGCCAGATATTATTTTTACTTCATAGCATCACAGATAGATAGATAGATATAGATTTGTCACATTCTTGACCCTACACTGCTCTTAAGCCCTGTTCTCACCTCCATCCCACCTTCTATTGCTTAGTAAACTCCATTGATTAATTTCCTTTTAATCTTCCATGATCAAATATAAACTCTCTGGCATTTAAAGCTCTTTATAACCTGATCCCTTCCTACCACCTTAGGCTTCTTGTATTTTACTTTATTCTATATACTCAGCGACCCTAGAGCACTGACTTACTTGCAGTTCTGTTACTTTTTATTGGCTATCCCCAAATCCCAGAATGCTTTACCCCCTCATCTCTATTTCTTAGTTTCCCTGACTTCCCTAAAGATTTGGACAAAATCTCACCTTCTACCAAAGACTTTCTCTAATTCCTGGCCACATGTTAATACCTTCTCATCTCAAAATGCTTCTAATCTCTCTCTCTCTCTCTCTCTCTCTCTCTCTCTCTCTCTCTCTCTCTCTCTCTCTCTCTCTCTCTTTCTTTCTTTCTCTCTCTCTCTGTCTCTCTCTCTCTGTCTCTCTCTCTCTCTCTCTCTCTCTCTCTCTGGTGCATGTGTGTGTATGTGTCTATCTCTGTCTTTCTCTCTTTTCATGTATATATATTGATATCTACATACATATTTTTATATGTATCTAGTTATTTTCATAGTATATTTCTTATTAGTTTTAAATACTTTAGCCGCAGGAACCATTTTTTGCACATATTAAACGCTTAATAATTGCTTGTTGACTAGTTGACTATTACCTACCTCTCCATTTTTTCCATTTTATAGATAAGGAAACTGAAACCCAAAGTATTTAAATGTTAAAACCATTCATTGATGAGAGGAGCATATTTTAAACCTTTGTATTGCAGATAAAAATTTCCAGAATGATCTTAAATCAGTAGTTTCTAATCTTTTAGTATCAATCCCTGAACTTTACTGACTCCGCATTTTAAAAAAATGTAATAGATGAAGTTAGTAAGGATGTATATGGAAAGAAAGTGAAGGAGGGTGTTAATGAAGAAAAACGAACATTCTAAAAGAATAGGAAATTTTCATGTGATCAACGGATGATTCTGGGGGTCCTTGGAATACCCATAACAAAGTCAGTTGGGGTTTCAAATTAGAGACTGAGAATACGAGTTGAAAAATGGGTCATAGTGAAATGAGCAGAACCAGGAGATCATTATGTACTTCAACAAAGATACTCTATGAGGATGTATTCTGATGGAAGTGGATATCTTCAACAAAGAGAAGAGCTAACTCAGATCCAATTGATCAATGATGGACAGAATCAGCTACACCCAGAGAAGGAACACTGGGAAATGAGTGTAAACTGTTTGCATTTTTGTCTTTCTTCCCAGGTTATTTTTACCTTCTGAATCCAATTCTTCCTGTGCAACAAGAAATTCGGTTCTGCACACATATATTGTATCTAGGTTATACTGTAACACATTTAACATGTATGAGACTGCCTGTCATCTAGGGGAGGGGGTGGAGGGAGGGAAGGGAAAACTCAGAACAGAAGTAAGTGAAAGGGATAATGTTGTAAAAAATTACTCATGCATATGCACTGTCAAAAGAAATTATAATTATAAAATTAATAAAAAAAGAGAATACAAAAAAAGAAAAATGGATCATACATTCACTAATAAATACCACTTAATCACCCAAAGATCAGAAAAAAAACTGAGTAGAACACTGTAATAAACGTTTTTATCCTTTCAGTCTCAGAATACTTAGAAGATTATTAATATCAAGAGGGAATGGGAATAATAGGTGAATTTCAGCTAGCATTTCCAGCATCTTATCTATCTATGTCTTTCTTTTACTAATGGCTGAAGGGAAGGCGAATCATGACTCAATAAAACTATCCCATTAAAATTGGATTGATAACAAATTTCTAAAGCAAATGGTGGATCCAAGGTGCTAACTTAATTAGAAAGTTTCCCATTGTACCCTAGACAGAACAGAAAATGGTGTTCTTGCCCTTTGAATGAATAAATTACATTACACAATCTCTTAAAATTGTCTCATCAAATTCTATCCACCATGACATCCCCCCTACATTTCTAGAATACTCTTCTTATGGATTAATAAAGAATTATACCTTCAGAAGCACCAGTTCTCTAGCTCTTGTGTAGATATAACACAAGGTGAAGCTATTAATTTTCTATTCTGTTTTGCCATAATGTCTGAAGAGGTAACTTTTCCATTTCATATTTTGATCTTCTTCTTTAAAACAATCTAAAACATGCCAATTATAAATAGTGTTTTAGTTCAAAGAGCAAAATATCTCCTAATTTATGGTGGTTGGTCTCACTTATAACAAATCCAGTAGTCCAAAAAACCTGTTCACCTGCACAGTACCAAAGTCTCTTCAGAGATCTCCAGGACCATGGGATCACTGATTTGAACCTGAAAAGGACCTTATGGGACATTTACCCATTTTTAGATTAGCACTGAAGCCTGGAGAGATTTGCTGAGTAACAGTTACTAAGTGGCAATTTGAACTCCAAATCTAGTACTTTTCCTAACTCTACCAAAACTGCCTTTGGAAATAAATGGAAGTTTACACATTACACATCTGAAGGTATAATTCTTTATTAATCTGTAAGAAGAGTATTCTAGAAATGTAGGGGGGATGTCATGGTGGATAGAATTTGATGAGACAATTTTAAGAGATTGTGTAATGTAATTTATTCATTCAAAGGGCAAGAACACCATTTTCTGTTCTGTCTAGGGTACAATGGGAAACTTTCTAATTAAGTTAGCACCTTGGATCCACCATTTGCTTTAGAAATATGGGCAGCTAAGTGGTGTAGTGGATAGAGTACTGGGTCTAGAGTCAGGAAGACTCATTTTTCTGAGTTTAAATCCATTCTTAGATACTTAGAAGCTATGTGACTCTAGAAAAGTCACTTAACTTTATTTGCCCCAATTTCCTTATTTGTCAAATGAGCTAGAGAAGAAAGGGCAAAGTATTCCAGAATTTTTGCCAAAAAAATCTCAATGGGATCACGAGTTGAATACAGTGAAAACTACTGAAAATAATAATATTTAGGCTCTATGAGAGGAAATATTTCCCAAGAACAAGTCTCCTTAAAAATGATCTGCCCTTGGAAGTAATTGCTATTCCCTTACTTGAGGTCTTTTGGGATTTTGTGGTATGGATTTTTTAATTGTGTAAAATAGATATGAACAAGAGTCAGAAAGATGGAAATTCTCTCAATGGAAATAGGAAAATTTAGAAAAGGGATGCTTTTATGCACCCAGAGAAAGGAGAGTGGGAACTGAATGTGGACCACAACATAGTATTTTTAATTTTTTGTTGTTGTTTGCTTGCATTTTGTTTTCTTTCTCATTTTTTCCTTTTTGATCTGATTTTTCTTGTGAAGCATGATAGTTGTGGAAATATGTATAGAAGAATTGCACATGTTTAAGATATATTGGATCATTTGCCATCTAGAGAAGAGGTGAGAGTAAGAGAGAAAAAAAATTAGAATATAAGGTTTTATAAGGGTGAATGTTGAAAATTATCCTCATATATTTTTTGAATAAGAAGCTTTAATTAAAAAAAATTTAAAAAGGAATAATTTTGGGTGGAAAGATCATGATATACATACATACATACACACACACACATATATACATATATAATATATATGTATATATATATATATATATATATATATATATATATATATATATATACATATACATCTGACAATCATCAACATAAAGATGACCATCAAGAGCCATGGAAGAGTACCAAGTGAAAAAAATGTAGATAGAGAAGGTCCCAGACAGAACTTTAAAGGATAGCCACCCTACAATGATATGAAACAGTAAGTATGACTTCATTTAAGAAATATCCTTTAGTGGAAATTGTACTGACTGGAGTCATGGGACTTGAATTCCAGTCTTACCTTTAACTCTTATTGCCCAGATGGCTTTGGACAATCATTTGAAATCCCTAGATCTCAGTTTTTTCATCTTTAAAATGGTGGTGTTAGACCATACGGTCTGTAAATTCCCTTCTGACTATGGATCTATGATCCTATGATCTAAATAAACCAAGAAGTCAGATGGAGAATAAGAAAAAGAAAGAGGAAGGGAGGGAGAGGGAGAGAGAGAGATCATGAAACTGTAGAGAAGAAAGAATATCTAAGAGAGGAAGGCAGTCACTAGAGTCAGCTATTTCATGGAAGTTAAGAAAGGTAGTGATTAAGATAATAAAATGGAATCATATGGAAGATGGAGGCAAGGCTAGGCAATAAAGGATGAATATAGAAACATGTGTTTTTTATACAAATAGTGGAAGGAGTGCTAAAGTTCAGAATAAACTTAAGCTAATAACTAGTAAAGGAAATGATGACAAAAAAATTTTTGTTTTATTGTTGTTGTTGTTGTTGTTTTTTTAAACTATTCTAGGGAAGAGAGGTAACAAAGAAAAAAACAGGATAGGACCTCCTCGGGATGAATGAGATAATGAATTTAGTCAAGCCACTAATTTTACTGATAAGGAAAATGAGGCACAGAGATGTTACATTATTTATCCAAGTTCATTATAATAGATGCAGCCTCCAAATCCAGTTCTCTAACATAGAGCAGCCTTGAGTGTTTAAAGTGCTTTGTAAACCTCAAAGGACTATGTACCAAAGTATAATACTAATATATTAGTATTAGTGTATTAGTATTAGTATTTGATAAACATTGTATTCAGTTCTAGAGTATAGTGAAAAGACTGAAGTGCTTTACTGTTTGGTTATCCCTCTGATATCAGTACCATCCCTTATCCATTTGCAATAACACTGTTTGAAAATCACTCTTCAGGTCAAAAACTCCCTGTTAGGAGCACTGTCAACCTTCAGGTTTTTCCTGGCAGATGAGGCTGAAATTTGTGTGAGATAATTGGCTTCCCGGTGAGCGTGGTCCCTTAGCCCTTTGTGTTGAAGCCTTCGGATATTCCTCTAGTATTCATGTTATATCTTGATGGCCCTGACGGCTTAGTGGTTCAGGAGAGGGTGAGCATGTGCCCATGTCTCATTTCTAATACACTGAAGTGTTACACTCAGTCCCTAGGAGATTTGTTCATGTGAACAAGTCACCCTGCCATGCACAACATCCATATTCATGTTACACCTTTCTCCAGAAGATCCCGACAGCTTTTTGTTCATCCTGAGAGTTTGCCCCTGAGGTGATAGCTTGGGAAAGCTGTCCTTCCTCTCTAGCCAGCACAGGTTAAGTCCTTGTTGAAGGACAAACTGATGGGTCTGTTGGTCTTCCCCGTTGATACTACAGCAGTCCACATTTGTCTTGAACAACAAATGCCCTTGTTGATTTTTTTTTTTTAATTTTGGTGGGAAAAATGCATGCCCCATAAACCTCAATAATGAAATTTTATTTATTTATTTTTTAGGAAGCTGTAGTTAAAACATAGGGTTGCTAGATGGCGCAGTGGATAGAGGTGTCAGGTCTAGAATTAGCAAAAACCCATCTTCCAGCCTTAGGTACTTGCTAGCTGTATGACCCTGGGCAAACTACTTAATCCTATTTGCCTCAGTTTCCTCATCTGCAAAATAAATGGAGAAGAAAATGGCAAAAATACACCTGAATCCTTGCCAACAGAACCCCCAAATGGGGTCAAGAAGAGTCAGACACAATTGAAAAATGACTGAAGCCCTCCCCCCATTCTATTTGAGTTTAATGTCACTGGTTTAACTCATCTACTTTTTCTCTGCTCTGTGCATCAGTGTATAAAACATTTGCTGAAATAAATTTAATTGGTATAGGAGTAAGGGAAAAAGTTTTTGGGAAAGGAGAGATTGGGGGATTTAGGTGGTGTGAGAGGATGAAGTACCTAATGTCACTGTAAGTTCTTATTGGCTATGGGAGACCTTGGCCACCCCCAATTAGTCCCCCAAAGTTCACAAGTTACATAACTTCTCTCAGTCTCAGGTTTCTCATCTGAAAAGTGAAGATAATAATTACACCTTTCTCTTTATGAATCTTAAATGTTACAATTGATGGGGAAACTAAATGGTACAATAAATTGAGTGCCCAATGTGAAATCAAGAAAACCTGAATTCAAATCCAATCTCAGACACTTATCAGCTGTATTATCTGGGCAAGCCATTTTATCCTATTTGCCTCAGTTCCCTCATCTGTAAAATGGAGATAATAATAATGTCAGAGTACATAGTAAGTAGACACATGGGAAGTGTTTATATAAATGTTGTTGTCGTATTTTGCAAGCCTGAAAAACACTTTGCAAATTATGCAAGTTATAATTCTAGTCTCTCAGCAGGAAGATATGAGTGATATTTATTTTTCTAATCATAGACATCAATTTTTTACAAAAAGAAGAGAGAGGAAGAGAGAGAGGGAGGGAGAGAAGGAGAAGTTGTACATATGTATGTATATTTGAGATGAAAGCCCAGAAAAAGCCATGTGATGGGTTTTTGCCCCTGAGACTAAAGTAGGAAAGATATGATTTGGGCAGAAAAGCCAAGATTTCTTTCCCTAAGTAATTGCTTCAGGAGAAAAATCCCAGCCCCCAACAATCTGATGGTTCCGTGCTGCCAGAGAGGGCAGATAGAGCCGAATCACAGCTCAAGCCTGCTGGGGAAGGACCAAGCATGAATCCCAGCTGGACAGTGATTAAAGCTGCCAATTTGTGCTGGCTGCAAGTTGGAGATCTTCCTTTGAGCAATCATGATGCTAAATGGCCATATTTCTGCAAAGAAACCCTTCTGAAAGTGTATCATTCTCACTCCTCCTTTATATCACACCATCTCCAAAAGACCCATCAGCAGGTACCTTCCTATGCCCTTCAGAATTTTATAAAAATTCTAGATATATTAATCAATCTTGGGGACTTTATTATCCATGCATTTTTTCTGTGAATGCATAGTATACTGCCTTAATTTAGAACCATACTGATTCCCTAGTTATCTTGTTCAGTAGATACCAGGATTTTATTGTGAACACACACACACACACACATATACAGACAATACACACACAGAATCGCTGTCCCCAAGGAGCTTACAGTCTAATAGGGGGGAGACAACATACAAAAGAGAGACAAAAAGCAGAAGAGGGAAGGAGGTACTCAACATAAGCAATATGGTAGAAAAGTCTCAAAGACAGGTCCCAAAGGAATGTGACTAATTTAAAAATGAGGACCTCCCATCCCTAATAAAGATTTGAAGTTCATGGCTCTGCCCACCAATGAGAAAGAGAGAGGGCAGTGATATGATGTGAGTATCAAAGATAATGAGATCTTGCAACATTTCACCAAATGAAGAGCTTCCTGGAGCATGATGGAGAAGTTAGAGCAGTCCCATAGGAATAGTTTACCAACATGGAAATTAAGTCAAAAACTTTCCCCCAAAACAAAATAAAACAAAAAAAATGAAAACACCACTCAAAAAGGAGGTTAACCCTAGAAGACAAGACTCTGAGTCAAATATTACAATAGTATTTACTGGTAGCTAGGTGGCTAAAAGGATAAACTTGGAGCCAGGAAGATCTAAATTCAGATCCTGGATCAGACCCTTAGTCCAATGGTCCATGGACAAACCATTTAATATCTGTTAGCCTCAGTTTCCTCATCTGTATAATGGGGATAATAATAGTACCTACCTTCCAAAGTTGGAATGAGGATTAAATGAGATAATATATGTAAAGCACTTAAGACTTAAATAGCTGTGTAAATGCTAGTTTTATTGTACCTCACAAATAAGATAATGTTCAGAATGTACTTGTAAAGTTTTAAATACTCTCTAAATGTAACTATTATTATGCTGCCGATTATTACAATTTTTCCAGATAATTTGCTCTGCATTTTCCCATTCTACAGGAGATTCATAGGTAACTCTTAATTATATGGTCACTTTTCAACTACAGTGACTCCATAAAGAATTCACAAATCTCAAATGTATTTGTATCAGAAAGCTTTATTGCATAAAGAGACAAGCTTTTTTTTTTAATAGACCCTTACTATTTTATCACCATCAATGCCACAAGCAATACCATCATTACCTCATGATAACACTTATTAAATGAATCCTCCCTATTTTCTTTCAGAAGCTTTTAAACAATGACTATAAAAGTATGATCTGGGAACTCCAGAGGTCCCTGTGACCCTGTCAATAGGGCCTGTGAAGGTGACTATATTCATAATAATAGTAAAGTCTTTTTAATTTCTTATATGACAAATATTGATAGATATAACTCATATCAACAAAAGCTCCTCATGGAGACCTCAATAATTGTTAAGAACATCAACCTCAGGGAGAGGAGAGAACAAGAAGGGAAGAAGGGATTGAGAGAGAGAATTTGGAACTCAAAATTTAAAAAAGAAAGATAAATGTTAAAAATTGTTTAAAAATGTTAAAAATTCCCCAATTATATGGGAGGAGGTATAGATATATAGATATAGATATTTTAAAAGAATATAGAGTACTGCTAAAATAAAAAATCAAAAAGAGAACCAGTGCTCTAAGGGAAAGGGAGATGTACTGGGGGAAGTATGATGATTAGAATCTGTGGCCAACCAATTGGGACATTCTTACTTCCACAAACTGTATTTGGGCCACTGGAAAGTCCAAAAATTAGGAATCTAGCCTGATCCATGCAACAACTTTGTGTTTTTAATAGCGATATATTGCTTTTAGCAAGAGCTTCATTCATTAAAATGAGATTGTTCTAGAGATATGAACACTTAAATGGTTCTGGTTCCAGATGCCTCACATAAGGGCATAAATAAAAGGGGATGGTAGGTGGTATTGGGAAAGACAACTGATATATTTTGAAGAAGCCACTAGCAAACCTTTGAAATGGGGTCAGTCCTTTTTTTTTTTTTTTTTGGTCTAATTTCTTAAAAATCCTTTTATCATTTTTGACACACATCAAAAACATGAATATTCAAGTTGCTGGATTGTTGAGTAGTGATCCCCAGGAGAGGTGGGGGCCTCATGGTCTGCTGATTCTAAGAGGGCAGATAAATCAATTTATGAGAAAAATTGGAGGAATGAATTTTAATAGAAAAAAAAAAAGACCAGAAAGAGAGAACTCCATGTAAAGCTACTAATCTCTGTTAAAGTTTATTTTAAAGTTTTAAAGTATATTTTGACTTTAACAAGGTTATTCCATCACTGCCTGATTGTCCCCCTTCTACTGTCTTCTTCATATTTGGTCACAATTCATTATTGCTCTTTTCTTCCTTTTTTATTTGGAAAGAGGCCCCTAAAATAGAGGAGATCTCTAATGTGGTAGAATAAAAAGTTTAGACTTGACATCTTTGACCCAAGCTAGAAACAAGTCTCTATAATCTTCCTTGAATCAGAGGAAGTGATTTGATATCATTCTCTCTACTTTCTCATTCCCCTGGCAATGTTTCATCTCTCCTCTAAATAAAAGCCCTTCTCAGTAACATTTAAACAAGTCACAATAAATAAGCCCACCCATTAGTCTTGTGTAAATGTATGTCTCTGTCTTTACCTCTAGTTTGTCATCTCTCCAAACACTTAATTTAAACAATTTATCAAAGCACACTGAAGTATCACCATATTCTAAATGGGGAAAAACACTGTTTTAATTTAAATCAGAAGATTTGCCTGATAAAAAGAAATTCTGCTATAAACAAACTGTGAGTTCTGAATGTGCATCTCTCTCTCTCTCTCTCTCTCTCTCTCTCTCTCTCTCTCACTATATATATATATATATATATATATATATATATATATATATATATATATATTCTCTGTCTCTCTCTCTGTCTCTCTTTCTCTCTCTCTCTCTCTTCTCTCTCTTTCTCTCTCTCTCTCTCACTATATATATATATATATATATATATTCTCTGTCTCTGTCTCTGTCTCTGTCTCTCTCTCTCTCTCTCTCTCTCTCTCTCTCTCTCTCTCTCTCTCTCTCTCTATTTTAACAGCTAGCAGTTTTTGTTCATTTAACCCCATACAGTAGAGTTCAATGTCATATGTCCAGCAGCTCAGTTGCTGATGATATGGGGGAAGTCCCTGGCAGGCCCATGCTGGCAGGTGCTGCCCCTGCTTTGAGATACTGTCAGTCATCCAGGGAGGTCAAAATGACCAGCCCTTTAGGGTCATGCTATAAGGCAAGTGACTTCGAGAAGACTCTCCACTTGCTCTCAGACATCTGGTTACTCCCAGAGGAGCTGTGCTGAGTATGGACTGCCTTGGCAAGTGACAGTATAAGGTGGTATCCTCCTTTTTGCGGACAGTGATTTCTACCCTCAATTTTCTCAGTAAATAAGTATTTTCCAGGCCTGTTGACTCTGGGCAAAGCTATTGAAGAGTGAGCCCCAGAAGAGAAGGGCCTTATATATTCTTCTTGTTACTAAGAAATCAGATGAATCTTTTTGCTAGGAAATTTAAGAACTAGATTTAAGTAATACTAATAACCGATGATAATGTTGATAGCTGAATCACTGGCCATTCTATGCCTGCCTTGAAGCTTAGGAAGGCCTTTTATTAGTATTTTTCCAGTCTTCTAGGAGGGAAATAAGCTGGGTTAGCACTGTACTGAGTGTTTCTTTTTATGTAAAGATATGTGCGTATATATGTAAAGATATATATGTGTGTATATAAATAAAGATATATATGTGTGTATTTATAATATTATCTCATTTGAGCCTGACAAAAATTCTGTGATGTATATTTTATATTAGGATTCCCTTTTTACATCTGAGGAAACTGAGGTAAACAGTGGTTAAATGACTGGGAGATATCACAATAAGCTTTTAAGCATTGCACCTGTAATCAGAAAACCTAGCTTCAAGTCCTAGAGCTTATTTGTTTTTTTGGGTCTTTAATTTCATTATTAGCTTTGCAGTCTCAGCAACATTCTGAGGCAACTAGGTAGCATAATAAGTAAAGTGCTGGGTCTGAATTCAGAAAGATCTGAATTCAAATTCTGCCGCAGACACCTAGTAGCTATATGACCCTAGGCAAGTCACTCAAACGTTATCTGCCTCAGCTTATTTATTCTTAAAATTGGGATAGTTATAGCATCTATTTTAAATGAGGTAATATTTATAAAGTTCTTGGCACAATGCCTGCATATAGTAGGTACTTAATAAATGCTTGTTCCCCTCCTTCTCAGCCTGTGATTTTACATTATATTGTACTGTTGCCTGGCCAAGTCACATAACTAAGAAAGATTTCAATTCAGATCCTCTTGTCTCTAAGACCAGTTCTTTATCCTCTATGCCATACCATTTTACTAAACATTGACTAATTCTAGTTTGTCTAGAACTTTGATACTTCCTCTTCTTAATTTTTATGACTTAATCAGATCTAAATCTTTTTTTCTTTTTCTTTTTTTAATTAAAGCTTTATATATATATGTATATATATATACATACATACACACACACACACATGGGTAGTTTTTGACATTCACCCCTAAAAAACCCTATGTTCTAATTTTTTTCCCTCCCTTGCCCCCACTCCCTCCCCCCATTGGCAATATGTGTTAAATGTGCAATTTTCCATACATGTTTCCATAATTATTGTGCTGCACAAGAAAAATTATATCAAAAAGGGGGAAAAAAGGAGAAAGAAAACAAAATGCAAGCAAACAACCACAAAAAGAGTGAAATGCTGTATTGTGATCTACATTCAGTTCCCACTGTCCTCTCTCTGGGTGTAGATGGCTCTCTTGGATCATTGGAACTGATCTGAATCATCTCATTGTTGAAAAGAGCCACATCTATCAGAATTGATCACTGTTCTGCTCATTTCACTTAGCATCAGTTCATGTAAGTCTCTCCAGACCTCTCTGAGATCATGCTGCTGCAGATCTAAATCTCTAGATAGAACATTTCACATGAACCAGGGAAGATGAAATTGAAGGAACCCTAAAATGAGAATAGATCCCTTTGTGACAGAATAAGGCATGTAGATATTGAAAATTCGGCCTGTATTGGGAATGGGTTTCAGTGATCTTGCTAATGAATATTTAGATAAAAGCTCAGTATTGTAATACCCTTGGATCTATTTAAAATTTCCCAGGCCCCTTCCTGCCCTTCTTTAGAGATTGCTGGCCACTTATGTATATGGCCATGGGTGGGATTAACCAGAGATTGGAGCAAGAGGAGGAAAGAAAATGCCAGAGGCAGTACTGCTGCAAAGGACTGCAAAATGGAACTCCATTGACCACAAAGTCTTCTTTGATCTATTGATTCAACCACAAAGTCTCTATCTATTTTATGCAGGTTAATCTATCCTAGATCTTTCAGTTGAAGGGGCAGGTCACCTTCCCCTCTCCCTCATTCATCAACCTCTCTCTTTTCATTCTATACATTCATTCACCAACATTATCACAGAATCTTAAATTTTAGTGTCAAGAGAGACCGTTGACATCACAAGATCAATATTTTAAAGCTGGGTGAGGTCTTAGAGGTCATGAAATCCAAAAACTCTTCCATTTCTTACAGATGAAGGAATTGAAGCTCAAAAGGCTTGAATGTCTTACCCAATGCCATACCTAAGGTTTCCTGACTCCAAGACTAGCATTATATCCATTCTTTCTTCATAAATGTCTAACCAAATTTAAATGTAATTGTGGGGGCAGATAGATGGCACAGTGGATAGAATTCATGCATTGGAGTCAGGAGAACCAGAACTCAAACCTGGTTTCAGATGTTTTACACTTACTAGCTGTGTTACCCTAGGGTCTCAAAAAATTTTTTTTAAATGTAATTGTGAAATGTTTAACAAAATAAATAAACAAAGATACAAAACAACCTAGAAAATGTTAATTTGTGATTTTCATTTATTTATTTATTTTAGCTGAGGCAATTGGGATTAAGTGACTTACCCAGGGTCACACAACTAAGAAATATTAAATCTCTGAGGTCAGATTTAAACTCAGATCCTCCTTACTTCAGGGCTGGTGCTCTTTTCACTGTGCCACCTATTTGCCCCCAATTTGTTATTTTCTAAGTCAGTATGCAGATTTTCTATTTCAATTCAGCATCAATGTCTTATATTATACTACTTCTCAAGATCCACTAGTCCATTGCCCATTAATTAGAAAATGGCTGAACAAGTTATGATATATAAATATGACGAATTTTTTTTTGTTTTCAGATGTTGTTGTTCCAGCAGGGTTGTATTTTGTTATTGAATATATTAACACTTTTTAAATTTAAAATTTAATTTTTGCTAATTACATGTAAAAACAATTTTCAATGTTCATGTTTTAAAATTTTGAGTTGAGATTTAAATCCATTCAAAAACCCAGCTTTCCTTTCACTGTACTACACAGTTTTTTTAAAAAATTATTATTATTTATTTTCCCCAGATACATATAAAAACTTTTTTGTTCATTTCCATATGTATCATGTTAGGAGAGAAAAATCAGAACAAAAAGGAAAAACCACAAGAAAAAAAAACTTGAAAATATTATGTATTGATTTACATTCAGTTTCCATAGTTTGTACTGCTCTGTCTTTAACAAATTACTTTGATATGAGTGTTATTAAGGAAAGTATTGGGATTGGAGATGAGCTTTGAAAAATAGGCAAGATTTGGACAGATGTAGAGGAGTGGGAGGGCTTCCCCCAAAAAGAAGGTATGAGCAAAACCACTTAGGTAAAAACTGTTTGGTACATTTATCTGACAGTGAATAGATAAGTCTGACTAGAATGGCAAATGCTCACTTCTGAGCACCCTACTGAAGAGGGAACATTAACATCAGAAGGACAGGTGCTTTGATTGTACCAATTGTTGCAAGAATTTAAAAAGAAAAATTTAAGACCTAAAATAATTCTACAATAATTTCTCCTATCTGTGCAAATGCTTTTTAAATACAAATAATTACTAGTAGATGTTGTCTTTTTACTTATATATAAGTTTTCATTGTATTGACTATAGTATGTAGAAATGTTTTATTCAGTCACTTCAGTCATATCTGAATCTCTCCCCCATTTGGGATTTTCTTGGCAAAGTGGGTTTGCTATTACCTTCTCCTGATCATTTGACACATGAAAAAATTGAGGAAGACAGGGTTAAATGACTTGGCCAGGATCACACAGTTAGTGAGTATCTGAGGTCAGGTTTGAACTCAGGAAGATGAGTCTTTCTGACTCCAGATCCAGTACTCTATCCACTGCACCAATTCCTGGAATTGGTTCCTTCCTTAAACATAATAGCCACTTATTAAATGTTTATTAATTGGCTGATTGATCATTTGACCATCAGTCTTTCTCTGCCCTCACATTTTTGCAAATGTCCAATTTCTGGATTTTAGACTTTCCACTTCATTGGTCCTTTGGTACTTATACCTTAGTTTTAGCCTGTCTTCATTTCTTTGAATTCTTTCTGTGTTTGTCTTTCCCTCTCTGTGTCTTTCTGTCTATTTCTGTTTCTGTCTCTCTCTCGCTGTGTACGCATATATATATATATATATATATACACACATAATGTGTATATATGTACATACATACATGTGTGTGTGTGTATATACATATATATATATATATATATATATATATATATATATATATATATATATATATATATATATATATGTGTGTGTGTGTGTGTGTATAATATATTTTTCCAAGATTTAAAAACCCCAGAGCACCTTTACTAGGGATTGGATTGACAAGAGGAAAACATGTGAAATTTACCCCTACTCTGTCTCTTAATACCAGCTGTCAATCTCAGGCACAAAGATATTGTGATGTGTGAGCTTTGTGGTTCAGGCAACTCATTATAAATAACTGAATAATAATTAACTTCAATAATCCAATAAAATACTGTACTCAATGGGTGCAAACCAAGATGTTTGGCTAGGGAACTACTACTGTCACTAGCTTTTTGTTTTTAAAACAGAATGTTCATTTATTATCACATATGTGGAAGATGCAAGGCAGATGCTATTCCAAATGATCAGCCACATGCATAATTTTGGTTATAAAAGCAGGTGTAAAGAGCCATTTATTAAAGTCTGTGACTACCTCAGATTCCTCTCTAGGTCCACAGAGTGTGAAACAATCTACATCCCTCCCCATCAACCTTCATGAAGTACATACAAAATGTACTATGTCCAGTAACTTTGTAGCTCATTACTTTATTTTCTGTATTGGAAGTCATAATTATGAAAGACCTGAGAATTCATACAATCCAGCCCTCTCATTTTACTGATAAGGAAATTGAATCCCAGAGAAGGGAAGTAACTTAGCAAGTCAGTATCAGAACTGGGACTAGAATCCAGTTTTTTAGATTACATTCAGTCCAATAATGGTCATACTATTATACCAGCAGTGTCTCAAATAGAAATAATAGAGATTAAATAATATATGAGGATCCCTATGGATTACATATTGATTTAGGAAACCATTCATGCTTTTGTATATATATTTTTAAATTAATGAATCAACACATCAAAATAGGATAAGAACTATATTTTAGTTTGATTCAAGAGTGCTGTGGGCTTCATGCTTATCCCAGGTAATACCTCTGTGTTATACCATTCTGGCTTTTAGAGGTCACGGTGTTTTCTTTTTGCATTCTTCCTCTTTGTTTCCTGTTATCACCATGGCAGAAATGGTTGTTCGATTTGGATTCAGAGGGCCTACCTTCAGATACTGACTTTAGGTCTTACTGCCTCTATGATGTGAGTCATTTAGCCCTATGGGGCCCAGTTTGAAAGATTCACAGAAATATAGCGTAAGAAGGAATGTCAGGCAACATTTAAGTTCATTCATATTTGATGAAGAATTTACTCTCCAACATCTCCAACATGTGGTCATCCATTTCTCCCTTAAAGAATTAGAAGGAGAATTCACTATCTGCCTGCAGCAGCCAGTAGGGCTAATGGTTGGGATGTTTTGTTTTGCTTTGAATATTAAGCTAAAATCTTACTTTCTGCAACTTCTACCCTGGCTTCTAATCCTGCCATTTAGAGTCAGGCAAAATGAGTCTATGATAGTTTATCCCAACTTCCATGTGCTCCTTTAATGTTCTCTTCTAGAGGCATCAGATTGTGAGTATATTGATGGAAGAGATTGTCTTTTGCCTCTTTTTGTACCTTCAGAATTTAGCAAAGTGCCTGGCATGTAGCAGGCACTTACTAAATAAATGCTTAATAATACTTAATAAATAAACTGATCGACTGCCACCAAAATTCCTAGTTCTTTCATCCAGTCCTCACACTACATGATTTTGAGACTTGTTGGGACCTATTGCCATCTTTGTTTTCCTCCTCTGGAAAATCTCTAGGTTATCAATGTTTTTCCTGATCTGGGACATCCTGAAATGGACTCATTGGGGCAGATGTGCTCTGACTAGCAGAGGAAAGTGGGATGAGGCTTTTCATCACTGAAAGGAGAGAGGTCAGACAAGAGCTCCTATAAGATCTCTTTTAGCTTTACATCCTATGATTTTAAACTTGATTTTTAAATATAGGTATCCGTGGTTATTAATTTTCAATCTGTCTCTCAATAAGCAAAAAGGGCTTATTCTGCCCTAGGCAATGTGTTAAGCACTAGAGATAAAAAATTTGGGCTAAAACACTGTCCCTAATCTTAAGGAACTCACACTCTAAAGGGGATAAATAGCACACAAATACTGTGTAGATGATATAGAAATAGTAGGTGGAAGGTCATTTCCAAAGGAAAGAAGGCACTAGGGAGGGAAAGTGGGAAAAACTTCCTGAAAAAGGGAGGATTTGATTGTAATCTTGAAGGAATCCAGAGAAGTTATGAGGAAGAGATAAGGAGATAAAATATTTCAGGTATTGGAGCCAAGCATTGAAAAGATAGAGTCAGGAGATGGAGTGACTTTGGCATCTTGGTTGAAAGAGAGTGAATGGGCATTGGGTTTTACTGATTCAGAACATAGAGGGCTAAAAAAGTCTGCCACACCTAGCTCCTCCAGGAGAACAGGAAAACCCAAACTTTCATTTTCTTTCTTCCTTAGGAAATATAACACATGTATTTTTATACTACTGGTCATATTGTCATGTCAATTTTTTTTCTCTGGAAGATTTTTTCTTTTCTGTTTTCTCTGCCCTTCTTATCACCTTGTATCCTTCAGAGGTCTCTTCAGATGGAGTCGATAAGTGGAAGAATTTCTTTCTTTATCAAATCAGGTTCCCTTGGGACCTGGGCTTTCTAATTCCTGGTCTTGTTGCCCTGTGAAAGAAAGTATCTTAGGCCATGGTCTTACCATTAAATGATTGTCAGCTCTTGGGAGCAGTGCTGAAGTATGCTTTGGCATGAGATCTGACATGAGCCAGGAGGATGTGTACATTGTCTGGCCACACAGAAAGGTGAAGGCTTGTGCTCTGATTGATAACAGCATGCAGAGATGAGATAAACAGAAGGAGGCCCCAGTCTCTTTGGGGGAAGCTGAATGGCTACACAGAGGAGGAAATAGGCTGTCCCAAGAGACTCATAGTCTGTGTGCCCTGGGAACTGTGAATCTTTTCAGCATGGAGGGGGCCATTTATCATGAGAGCTATTATACCTGCCTGAGGCAGTGTGGAAACTGAACGCCACAAAGCTATTTCCAAACTTATTGTGGCTTATTAATAATGGAACAATAATCACACAGCCACAAATTAACAATAACTAGGTGGAGAGATGGGAGATTTGAACACTTGGGGGGATTGAGCAATGGTTTTATCCAATACACCGGTCAGCTACAGATTTAGAGAAAAACCTGGTTTTGCTATTAAGGATTTGGGATATTTTTATTTCCTGATATAAGGCATATCTGAAAGGATATGAAATATGTCTTATGAACTTTTAAATTCAAAGAATGTAAGAGCCAGAAGGGGTCTCAGAAATTTCCAATCCATCCATTCCATTTTACAGATAAGGAAAATAAGCTTACACACACATACCACAAGGCTGGGTTGTTGCTGTTTTAACTACATAGGGGAAAGAGGAAGAGAATAAGTATTTATGTAGCATCTGCTATATGCCAGGAACTATCATAAGTGCTTTTGTTGTTCATGTTTGTCTTTTGTTCTCAAAGACAGCCATGACATCAGGTAGGTGATACCATGACATGTAAATGAATTGGATTTAGGTGAAGGAGAACTGTACAAGGTCACCAAATTCACTTTCTCCTCCAGAGCCATCTGGATCCAGTGGCAAGATAACTGGACAACTGGAGATGGCTCTGAATGCAGTGAGAGACAGTGATTTTTTAAAGCCAAGTCCTCTTTGAGAATGAAAGATAAACAACAACCTATTTACAAATATTTTATTTGATCTTCACAATAATCCCAGGAAGGAGGTTCTATTATTATCCCCATTTTTAAGGGTTTGGTTTAAGTGACTTGCCCAGGTTCACATTTCTAGTTTTTTCTTAGTAGACTCCCCCTTATTAAGGAAGAATGTGAGGTTAGATTTGAAATCAGATCT
This sequence comes from Sminthopsis crassicaudata, assembly GCF_048593235.1. Lineage (NCBI taxonomy): Eukaryota > Metazoa > Chordata > Mammalia > Dasyuromorphia > Dasyuridae > Sminthopsis > Sminthopsis crassicaudata. Next base: position 398,333,715 of record NC_133620.1, read on the forward strand.
TGCTCAGTGCTCTAGGCATATTTCTGCCAGCTGCCTGTAAGACTATAGATGACCAATTTATCTATTTACCTAATGGGCCATTAGAAACTTCATTCTTTTTTAGATTTTTGAACCATCACTAAAGATCAGTAGAGATAAATTAAAGTTTGCTTTATCAAACCTAGCTAAATAGGAAAATTGCTTTGAAAAAACTGCACCATTTTAAGAAGCTAAAACCCATGAGATATCAACTCTTAGTAGTTTTGAAAGTGAGTTTTTGCACTAAAAAGTCTTCAAGCTCTCTTACTACAGAGATATCTTGAGGAGATGGGAAAAGTCTAATTCAGGATCCATAAAACTTTAGCATAAATATTCATGTCTTAGCCACAGAAACAGGGGTAAAGGAACAAACTAATTTGTGTATCTTTGCCATCAAAATTCATTAAAGAAAGGTAAAGAAATGGACTACCAGAGATGTTTTAATTGAAATGCAAATCTTGAGATGATGTTTGCCAGCCAAGTCTCAGGCAATGACTTATTTATTGGAATTGTGTTAGAATAAAATTTAAATTTGTACAATCTCTTGGAATTCATAGAATTTTAATTAGAAAGGACCTCAGAGGCTATTTGGTTGAACCCATATCTGCTCAAGAGTTCCCTCTGTAACCTGCCCAACCAGTGTTATCTAGCATCTGTTGGGAGATTTTAAATGAACAAGAAATCTCTTAGAGTCAGACGATTCTACTTTTCAAGAACCTATAATTTTTAGGGAATTTTCCTTTGAGACAAACTGAAAAGGGATAGAATAGTTGGGAAATATTGAAATGGGTTCAAAGGCCCTAAATTTGAATCCTGCCTTTGTCATTTGCTAACTTTGCAAATATGGACCAGCCAATTAACTGCTCTGAACCCTTTTATATCTCTACAATGAAAGGATGGAATTAGAGTTGGGATTTTTAATCTGGGGCTATGAATTTGTGTTTAAAAATATAGAGATAGGTGGGTATATATTTTAATATTGGTTTCTTTGTAATCCTATATATATGTGTGTGTGTATATATACATATATGTATATGTATATATATATATATTTGTGTAATATTAACTATTCTAGACTCCATTATCTGTATTATATCTCACCCCTCTCCCAGGAATCTCAGCGATCCTTAAAGAGATTGGACGATCTAGATTTTCTGCAAATGGCTTTATCCTGCCACAGTGAAATTTCCTCAAGTGTAGAGAGGATTCCTCCATGCCCCAGTTTTATTTAGACACCAAGATATTAGCTGAAGAAATATTTTCTTTAAAGGTATGTTAATAAATATACAAACATCCCCTCAATGTCCTCCCTCTCCCACTTCTGTCTATGGGGAGGAGAAAGGGATTTGATTTTTGGCTTAGTTTAGTTCCTATAGGGCATAATCTCAAAATCTAATACTAAAATCCCCTTAAGATCAAATCTCAGGCACTTTGGCTTCTCAGGGATTTCTAGATTATCTGGCTACAACATGTCTCCTAGAATCCTGGCTCTGAAGTCTCTTTTTGTTGAACCTCCATGTCTGGTAGGGATTGCTTCTGAACCTTGATATGGAGGATGAACAAAAACAACAGAAACAAATATCCTAGGCCCATTTCTTGGGGCCACAAGGCCTAAAATGGAAAAAGAGTCAGTTCATGGTACCTGTACTATGGGTGAACTGTGGGGGATCTCCATCACACAGCAAGAAAGAAAATATTAGATAAAAGACTGAGGCTGTCTCAGTCTACTGTTATTAAAGACATACTCTCTTCTAGCTATACTTCCAATCTTGAAGATAGCTACTCGTAGTCACATAGGAGGGCATGGTACAGATGAACAGTGCCCCATGTTAGGCAATCTGGGCATGCTCTAAGCCTCATTACATATTCATTTAAAACCATTATTCTTAGTAGGGGGTCAGTGCTTCACCGGATTGCCAAAGGCATCCATTATCCCAAAAAGGGTTAAGAACCCCTGGCTAGATGATCCCAATGCCGTATGACTTTCCCCTTGCTCTTAATTCTGCTTTTTGAAGCCAAATAGAAGGTGTCTAATCTTTTTTTTTTTCCATAGGCCTTTAAATACTTCCAGGCAGGTATAATGTCCCCCTCTTTGCAGGCTAAGTATCCCATCTGATGACAGATGCTCATCATGTCATGGTTTAAAGACCCTTCACCCTTCCAAGATATCTACTTATTTATCTTCTCTTAAAAAGATGGTATTGGGACCTAAACAATAATTCCAAATTCAGATCTGTTCTGACAGGGGCAGAGTCATGGTATTTGAACTTGACCTGTACACACATATTGCTGTTGCACACATTTTGACTATTTATTTACATGTGTAGTCTTTTATGAGTGTAGTCCATCATTTTTCTACCCGGAGGTAGGCTGATCCTTGTGCTGATCAAAATGGATGATGAGGGATGGGGAGAGAGCAACAGAATATATTTAAATTCTAAGGTTCTGATATTTTCTATGTACATGTTTCTATTCGTGCCAAAAAGAAAAGGGGAAAAACATTGTTACTTTCATTACCTCTTACCCAGATGTAAAAATCCCTCAAGTGCCACATGCTTATTTTCTAGGCTTTCTCTCTTCCTCAACTACCTGCCAACCCCATGTGCTGGTTTAAAATGCAAGCTGTAGTGTATATACTCCAGTGTCCTGGGTGGATAGACCTGCCTCCTAGCCTATGCCGATGGTAATAACCGGTAACTGGTGATTAATTGGGTGGACCTCATCCTCAGGCACAGTCAGCATGTATTGTCTCTGCAGGCTAGACTGTGGAAAGAAGCAGACCCATATAGAGTTTTACTCAGGCAGGCAATTAATATCCTTTGAGAGTTTCCAGATACAGCCTATGCAGACTGTGGTACAGCTGTGAGGAAGGAGAATGCTCCAGCCACTGCTTAATGATTTCTTCCTTTGGTGAAAGTTCCTTTCCCCCCTAGGGAAGTTCTCAAAGGAATTCTTCCCACTTTTTTGGGACCTATTGAGTTGTCTCACTGGGGCATGTTTAGTAGGGCAGCTCAAAAGCTAAGCTGTGGGGCTTTCCTTCCATTCCTCCCCACCTCAATTTGGGGAACAGGAAGAGTTACCAACATGCTCTTGTCACATCCCAATTATTGTTCATTAATCACCGGGTATAACACCCTTTAGCTTCAAGTACATGCCTGATGGAGAGACATATATACCAATTTCAAGTGAATCAAGCAGAATCAATCAATTCACAGACATTTATTAACCACCTAACTGGTCTTTCTTCTAATCTTTCCCCTTTCTGATCCATCCAGCGGTCTATTATGATTGTTTTTCTAAAGTCACACCATGAATAACCTATCTCCTGCTCAGGAATCTTCACTGGCTCCTATAACCTCCTGAATAAAATCCAAACTACTTTGAAATTCAAGGTGGTTCTCAAAATTGACCTAACCTACTTTTTTTTCTTTTAATTAAAATTGTTTCATTTACCAAGCATTTATTTTCTCTCTTCCACTTCTCTATACTTGCCCCCACCTCAAGAAAAACAAAATTTTTGTTAACAAATTATGGATAGGCTTATAAAACAAAGTCCCACATTGGCCATGTATAAAAATGAGTGTATCATTTTATATATTTACTCTATTATTTTTCTTCCAGGAGGTAGGTTGATCCTTCTAATGATCAGAATTTATGTCTTTCAAATCATTTGTTCTTATGTTTTGGTATGAATTGTTCTTCTGGTACTTCTCACTTCACTCTGAATCAATACATTCAAATCTTCTCATCTAATCTATTTTTCTAACTTTTATCTCACAAGACTCCTCTTCATTCCCTCTAGATTCTGGCTAAAGAAAAGTATCAGAAAATAAAGCACCCACTATGGTTGACTGAACTACAACTTGAACTCTTGGAGCAATGATTGTGTGTTATTCATTTTTAATACCTACCCTCCACTCCTTTTTAATACATATACACATATATAGGATGTGCTCACTTAATATTTATTGAATTGACTGGAGAGTTAATTAGAGAGCCTAATAAATAGAGTATTTGGAGTCAGAGAGATTTGAATTTGAATACTTTATAGACTTGTTAGAAAGTGAATCTCTTGAAGCCTTAGTTTTTCTAATCTATAAAAACGAACATAATAGTAATACTTACTGCATGGGATTGCTGTGATGATCATATGAAACAATATATGTAAAATGTTTTGCAAACCTTAAATTGATATTTAAATGTCAGCAATAATAAATAATTAGATAATAATAGATATAATTAGATCATAAATAGATAATAATAGATATTATTTTTTAAATTACCATTATCAACCAGCTCCAGAATTGGTCTTCAGTAAAATTGTGGAGCAAGTAAAATTTTTTCCCAGCACTCATTCATCCCTCTACACCCTTCTCCTTTTCTATACTTAGGGTCTTCATATACTTCTCAAATTACCCAGCTTCCATCCCAAACTCCTCCCCACATTCTGCTGCAGTTCTTACTACTTTTTGGTAGGGCTAAAACCAAACCAAACCAAAACAAAACAATTTTATAAAGGCAAAAGCTAATAGACTCCACTTGCATCATTTAATTAGATCAAAGGAAGTATTTCTTGATTCTAGATGAAGAAAAACCAAAACTCATAAGAGAACACCAAGATAGATGTGGAACAATCTTCTCTAGCTTTTCAGTTGTGATGTTGGAGATAGAAATCTGTTACAGATGGCTTCTGGAGGTCCCCTCCCAAATCTATCTTCCTGGTATTCTTATATTTTATTCATTTAAGAAAGCAATTTTCCCCCATTCATTTATTTTTGGTTTGTTTGTTTATTTTTATTTTAAAATTTTTATAAAAGCTTTTTATTTACAAAAAAAGTATGCATGGGCAATTTTCTAACATTGATGCTTACAAAACTTTTTGTTCCAAATTTTTCCCTCCTTCCTCCCATACCCTCCCATAGATAGCAGGTAGTTCAATACATGTTAAAAATGTTAAAATATATGTTAAATCCAATAATATATATATATAGTTATCTTGCTGTACAAGAAAAATGGGATCTAGAAAGAAAAAAAAAACCTGAGAAGAAAAACAAAATGTAAGCAAACAACAACAGAAAGTGTGAAAATGTTATGTTGTGGCCCACACTCAGTTCCCACAGGCCTCTCTCTCTGTGTATATATGGCTTTCTTCATCACTGAACAATTGGAACTGGTTTGAATCATTTTATTGTTCAGGAGAGCCATGTCCATCAGAATTGATCATCATATAGTCTTTTTATTGCTATGTATAATGATCTCCTGGTTCTGCTCATTTCACTTAGTATCAGTTCATGTAAGTCTCTCCAGGCCTCTCTGAAATCATCCTGTTGGCTGTTTCTTACAGAACAATAATATTCCATAACATTCATACACCGTAATTTATTCAGCCATTCTCCAATTGATGGGCATACACTCATCTTCCAGTTCCTTGCAACTACAAAAAGGGCTGCCACAAACATTTTTGCACATGTGGGTCCCTTTCCCTCCTTTAAGATCTCTTTGGAATATAAGCCCAGTAGAAACACTGCTGGGTCAAAGAGTATACACAGTTGATAACTTTTTGAGCATAGTTCCAAAGTGCTCTCCAGAATGCTTTGATCCATTCACAGTTCCACCAACAATGTATCAGTATCTCAGTTTTCCCACATCCCCTCCGATATATATCATTATCTTTTCCTATCATCTTAGCCAATCTGAGAGGTGTGTAGTGGTATCTCAGAGTTGTCTTAATTTGTATTTCTCTGATCAATAGTGATTTGGAGCACCTTTTCATATGACTACAAATAGTTTCAATTTCTTCACCTGAGAATTGTTCATATTCTTTGACCATTTATCAATTGGAAAATGTCTTGATTTCTTATAAATTTGAGTCAATTCTCTATATATTTTAGAAATGAGGCCTTTATCAAAACCTTTGAATATAAAAATGTTTTCCCACTTTATTTCTTTCCTTCTAATCCTATCTGCATTAGTTTTGTTTATATAAAACTTTTTAACTTAATATAATCAAAATGATCTATTTTGTGATCAATAATGATCTCTAGTTCTCCTTTGATCACAAATTCCTTTCTCCTCCCCAGATCTGAGAGGTAAACTATCCTATGTTATTCTAATTTGTTTATAATATCATTCTTTATGTCTAGATCATGAACCCATTTAGACCATATCTTGGTATATGGTGTTTGGTGTGCGCCAATGCCTAGTTTCTTCCATACTAGTTTCCAATTTTCCCAGCAGTTTTTGTCAAATAGCAAGTTCTTATTCTAACAGCTGGGGTCTTTGGGTTTGTCAAACACTAGATTACTATAGTCATTGACTGTTTTGTCCTGTGAACCTAACTTATTCCACTGATCAACTATTCTATTTCTTAGCCAGTACCAAATGGTTTTTGATAACTGCTGCTTTATAATATAGTTTTAGATCTTGTACAGCTAAGCCACCTTCATTTGCTTTTTCCCCCCATTAACTTGAAATTCTTGATCTTTTGTTCTTCCAAATGAATTTTGTTGATATTTTTTTCTAGGTCTGTAAAATCATTTCTTGGGAGTTTGATTGGTATAGCACTAAATAAAGAGATTAGGTAGTATTGTTATCTTTATTATATTTGTTCCACTTATCAAAAAGCACTTGATAGTTTTCCAATTGTTTAGATATAACTTTATTTGTATGTAAAGTGTTTTGTAGTTTTGCTCATATAGTTCCTGACTTTCTCTTGGCAGATAGATTCCCAAATATTTTATGCTATCCACAGTTATTTTAAATGGAATTTCCCTTTGCATCTTTTGCTATTGGATTTTGTTAGTGTGTATAAAAATGATGGTGATTTATGTGGATTCATTTTGCATCCTGCAACTTTGCTAAAGTTATGGATTATTTCTAATAGTTTTAAAATTGATTCTCTGGGGTTTCTCTAAGGATACCATCATATCATCTGCAAAGAGTGATAATTTGGTTTCCTCATTACCTACGCTAATTCCTGTCATCTCTTTTTCTTCTCATTGCCAAATCCAGCATTTCTGATATAATATTGTATTAGTAATGGTGATAGTGAGCAACCTTGTTTCACCCCTGATGTTATTGGGAATGGTTCCAGTTTATCACCATTAGATATGATGTTTGCAGATGGTTTTAAATAGATGCTACTATTTTAAAGGAAAAGTCCATTTATTCCTATTCTCTCTAGTGTTTTTAACAGGAAAGAGTGTTGGATTTTATCAAATGCTTTTTTCTGCATTTATTGAGATGATCATATGGTTTTTGTTAATTTGGTTATCAATATAGTCAATTATGTTAATAGTTTTCCTAATATTGAACCAGCCCTACTCCCACTTGGTCATGGTGTATGATTTTCTGTAATCTCTTTGCTAATATTTTATTTAACATTTTTGCATCAATGTTCATTAGGGAGATTGGTCTATAATTTTCTATCTCTGTTTTTATCTTACCTGGTTTAGATATCAATACCATGTCTGTGTCATAAAAGGAATTTGATAGAAGTCCTTCATTCCCTATTTTTCCAAATAGTTTGTATAGTATTGGAGTTAGTTGTTCTTTAAATGTTTGGTAGAATTCACATATAAATCCATCTAGTCCTGGGTATTTTTTCTTAGGGAGTTAATTAATAGTTTATTCTATTTTTCTAAAATGGGACTATTTAAGTAATTTATCTCCTCTTCTGTTATCAAATTTATTGGCATAATGATGGGTAAAGTAACTCCTAATTATTACTCTAATGTCTTCTTCTTTGGTGGAAAATTATCCCTTTTCATTTTTGAGACTAATGATTTGGTTTTCCTCTTTCCTTTTTCTAATTAAATTAACTAAAGATTTATCTATTTTGTTGGGTTTTTTTTTTCATAAAACCAACTTTTTATTTTATTTACTAACTCAATAGTTTTTTTTTTTTTAACTTTCAATTTTATTGATCTCTCCTTTTGCTTTTAGAATTTCAAGTTTGATATTTGATTGGGAAGGTTAATTTATTCTTTTTTAGCTTTTTTAGTTATATGCCTAATTCATTGATTTTTCTCTTTCTCTATTTTATGCAAATAAGCATCTAAAGGTATAAAATTTACCCTTATTACCACTTTGGCTGCATCACACAAATTTTGGTATGTTGTCTCATTATTGTCATTCTCTTGGATGAAATTATTAATTGTGTCTATGATTTGCTGTTTCACCCATTCATTCTTTAGGATGAGATTACTTAGTTTCTAATTACTTTTTGGTCTATTTTCTCCTGGCCTTATATTGCATGTGATTTTTTATTGCATCATAATCTGAAAAAATGCATTTACTATTTCTGCCTTTCTGCATGTGACTTTGAGTCTTTTATGCCCTCACACATGATCAATTTTTTTTATAAGTTCCATGAACTGCTGAAAAAAAAAGGTAAACTACTTTTTGTCTCCATTCAGTTTTCTTCAAAGATCTATCATACCTAACTTTTCTAACATTTTGTTTACCCCCTAAACTTCTTTCTTATTTATTTTGTGGTTCAATTTACCTAATTCTGAGAGAGCAAGGTTGACATCCTCCACCAGTATAGTTTTGTTGTCTATTTCTTCTTTTATCTGTCTTAACTTCTCCTCTGGGAATTTCCATGCTATATCACTTGGTGCATACATGTTTAGTATAGACATTGCTTCATTATGTATGGTACCCTGTAGTAAGATATAGTCTCCTTCCTTATCTCTTTTAATTAGAATTGTCTTTGCCTTTACTTGATCTGAGATCAGGATTGCTACCCCTGCTTTTTTTTCCTTACCTGAAGCATAATTATATGTTCTGTTCCTGCCCTTTACCTTCAGTATGTATGTATCATTATGCTTTAAATGTGTTTCTTGTAAACAACAAGATTCTGGCTTTTAATCCAGTCTGCTATCTGCTTCCATTTTATGGGGGAGTTCATCCCATTCATATTCAATCCCATAATTAAAATAACTAATTATGTATTTCCTACCATCTTATTTACCCTAAGTTATACTTTTCTCTTTCTTATCCCTCTTCCCTCCTCCCCAGTATTTTGCTTTTGATAATTACCTCCTTTAAACAGTCTTCCCTCTTTGGAGACCCTCCCCCTTTTTACACCTTTTCCCCTAATTTTTCTGTCTTCCTTTTCTATAAGATGAGACAAATTTCTTTATGATACCAAATATGTCTGATATTTTCTCTTAGAGCCAAATCTGATGAGAATAAGATTCACACAATGCTCATCCCCTTCCCTTCTTTCTTTCAATTATAATAGTTTTTTATTTTTTTTACCTCTTCTTGGGGTGTAATTTCCCTTATTTTACTTCCTTTTTCCTCTTCTTCCAGTATCATCCCCATTCTACTTCTAGTTTATTTTTCATACTATCATAATAAAATCAAATTATACCTGCATTCTCTAAGTATATCTAAAAAGAAATATAGTTCTCAAGAGTCTTTTCCTTTTTACCTTTTTATGCTTCTCTTGAGTTCTGTATTTGGAGATCAATTTTTTTTTTTTTAGTTTTGGTCTTTCCATTAGAAATAGGTGAAATTCATCTATATCTTTGAATGTCCATCTTCCCTGAAAAATAATGCTCATTTTAGTTGGATAGCTTATTCTTGGCTGTAATCCCAGTTCCTTCAGTTCCTTTGTTTTTCAGAATATCAGATTCCAGGTCCTTCCATCCTTTAAGGTGGAAGCTGCCAGGTCCTGGGCAATCCTAATTGTGACTCCTTGGTATTTAAATTGCTTCTAGCTGCTTGAAATATCTTTTCCTTGGTACAATAGTTCTAAAATTTAGCCATAAGGCTTTAATTTTAGGATCTCTTTCAGGAAATGATCAATAGATTCTTTTGATGACTATTTTACCTTCTGATTCTAAAATTTGAGCGCAGTTTTCTTTTATGATTTCCTATAAGATAATGTCTAGCTTCTTTTTTTTTTTTTTCATGATGGCTTTCAGGAAGCCCATCTCCTAGATCTATTTTCTAAGTCAGTTGTTTTTCCTATGAGATATTTCATATTTTCTTCTATTTTTTTTCATTTTTTAATTTTTGTATGACTGATTCTTGAAGCCTTATTGAGCCATTCACTTCTATTTGTTCAATTCTAATTTTTAATGCATTATTTTCTTCAGTTACCTTTTTTAGCTCCTTTTGCAAGTGGCCAATTTAATTTTTTTGTTCATTGCATTCTTTTCCCATTTTTTCCATTCCTTCTTGCAATGATCTCATTTCATTTCCCCATTTCCTTCTCTCTTTTGAGATCCTTTTTTCAGTCTTTGAAGAAAGCCTTGTGAAATAGGGACTAGCTCATGTCACTCTTTGGGGCTTCTTCTGGAGTTGCTTTGCCTTTAGGAACTTCAGAATTTGAGTTCTGTTCTCTCTTTCCATAAAAGCAGTCTATGGTGAGAGTTCTTTATTATTATTTATTATTATTTTTTTAAGTCTTGAGATCTGTTCAATGCAAAGGAGCAACAGCAACTTTAATTTGCCCTGGGGCAGTTCTGCTGATTGATTTCCAGTGTTGGGTAATGGTGGCTAGGTCCAGCATTCTTCTGGGGCTCAGTGGTTTACAATTTATCTTTTACAAAAGGAAAATCTGCCAAATCACATGTTTGCAATCAAGACAGAATGGACTAAGAGGCTCACAGAAGATTCCAGGTGGTTGGAAGCTACAACGCTCTGACTATCTTCTCCAGCTTCTTGCCCTGGTCTCCTTATGCAGGGATCTGCCCGATCCCCTTCCCAATTGAAACACATCTGTTCTGAAGTTCTTCCAAGGGTATCTTCTAGAAATGTATTGTACTTGAAAAAATTGTGGATTCTTTGACTTCAAAATCAGTTTAGAGGCTTAATCTGCTGTTGGTTTGAGAGAAGGTTAGATGAGTTTACAAAGAGTCCTGTCTGCTCTCAGCCATCTTGGCTCCTCCCCCCAAAAGCCACCGCCCAGTCATTTATTAGTTAGCCTTTCCAACATCTTTTGAATATGAGATACTCAACCTCCATCTTGGATCTTTAAAAATTTTATTGTTGTCTTTGTTTTTATCCCACAGCTATTTCACTTTTAGGTCCCCTTCCATTAAACTCTTACTTGTTACCAAAAAAACTCCCTCAAAACCCATAAACAACTTTTAAGCAACCTAACTTAAAAATGACCCTAATAGTATAAGTATTGCACTGGACATTTGTATAAACTCTTCTTTCACTTTTGGAGAAATTAATACACAGAAAGAATAGTAGGGTTGGCTTTTTTTGTAAACTCAAGCAATAAAAATGAAGTTATCATTAGATTTCTAAATTTCCAATGTTTTCTCTAGTATCTCTGGATGTGCCTCCAGTATTTTTTGGCCACATCTTTTCAAAGATACAAAGTTGAAGCAGCTAAATGAAATCTGGGACAACCATGATGAAGGCAAGGAGATGGGAAATGGATAGTGGAATGTAAGGAATAGATTGTTTGTGAAGTGGAATAAAATATGATAAAACTGGAAAAGTAAGTTGAAACTAATAAGGAAGGGCTTTAAGTGCTGAAAGGAAATGAAGGTGCAAGTATAACTAAAAGCACAATGGATAAGAGTGCTCACTCTGGAGTCAGGAAAACTTAACTTCCTGAGTTCAAATCCCCTCAGGCACTTATTGGTGGTTTGGTCCCAGGAAAATTACTTAATCCTGTTTGCCTCATTTTCCTTATCTGTAAGTGAGCTGGAGAAGGAAATGGGAAACCATTCCAGTATCTGTGCCAAGAAAGCCTCAAATGGGGTAGTGAAGAATCAGTTGCAGCTGAAGTGACTGAACAAGAAGAATTGTTATTTTCAAGTTAGAACTATGTTTAACAAAAATCAATTCAGGAACTAGCTCTGGGTCCTGGTTCTGCCACTTGCTATATGGCTTGGAGATGTTCTCTTTTTCTCTCCCTGTATTCCTATTTCCTCATTTGTAACATGTTTCAAATAGGCTAGATAACTCCCATGGTTCCTAATGCTTGAAATCTTTTGCTCTTACTGTAAGATTTTTTCCTAGGGTTTTTTTATTTTTTAAGTAAAAAAAGGAAGAAGGACTAGGAACTAAGGGTAAAATGCCTAATGGTAGACATTTTGATTAGATCCCTGAACTTTCTGTTAAGCACCTATGTAGTTGCATTTTTCCTGATTGAAGGTTTGGAGATCTTATTTATCTCAGAGAGGGGAAATCAGGGTATTTTTGCTGTATTTCCATGGATACTTCTGTTAACAGCATTCATCCTTATATGTCCTTGATAGACATAGAAAAATTATTTATCGGCGAGAAATTAGATACCATTAGGAAGTAGTCTTTTTGAGCCGCTTCTATTGTCACAAAGGCTAATCATTCAAATGACAGACATGCATGGCCGATTTTCTTCTCTCTGTTGCCTTGATTGAGACAAGATGAGCATGCTGCTGGCCTTAGCAGTGGATAATTTTGTTAGAACAATATCCTTGGGGAATGGCTTTTATCCAGGAAGTATGACAAGTGTGGCAAATTGCATACAAAGCCCAATGGCTTCTCTTTCAAAAAGCCTGCCAGTCCTCTGTCCATGGTCTTGCTGAATCAAACTGAAAGACTTCCTCTTGATAGAATGAGATGAGTTCATGGCAAATTCCTATAGGAAGGCCTTTTCTTTGGCCTCATTCATTTTTTAACCTTGGAGATGAAATGTTTAGAATTCTCTTAAGGCAGCTGTTGCCTAGTAGTTAGAATGCTAAGCTTAAAGTCCATAAGAAGTGGACTGAACAGGATTTTTAAAATCCTGCCTCTGATATTTACTAGATGTGTGACTAGATAAGTCATCTACTCTCTGACTCACATGGTTTCCTAGGATTTATTTACTAAATTTTAGACAGGTTTCAAACCATATTGGTGGAAGTGGTTCCTATGCTGATGAAATTATACATATAACATTCAGTTTAGAATTCTATCTTCAAACCTCAAATTGCTCCTCAGTAGAAAGAATCATTATTATTAGAGATTAATGGACATTAAAACTCTTTTCCCATATTAGAATCAAATCATCTGAAGAGCAGAGGGACTTATGGTTTGAGGTGATACAAATTAAGTATAATTCAGTTGGTTCTGGGTTTTGGAAAAGCAAAGGAACTTACCTCCACCATTACATCCCAATGGCTCTGAGTTTGAGTCAACATTACTAGTGATTTTTTTTTTTTTTTTTTTTTTTTTGTGGAACCAGAAACAAATCATTTAAACTATCTGGACCTTTTTAAATTTTGTTTAATGATGGGATTAGACTCAATGATCCAAAATCATGTCTCTCTCACAATCTGCAAATCTTTCTGGGTCAGAAATACTGAAAACCCAGATGAAGAGATTGCTGTTATTATTTAAAAAAAACACTCATAATGATGCTAGAGAATATTATATTGCACACGAGATTCTCTTAGAATGCTATAGTTTGACTGCTTGAGCTGACTCTAGAAACTTCTCACCTCACTGACAAAGCTATGTAGAATTCCTGGGCCAACAGATTTTTCTTGACATCCCAATGTGCAGTATAGATTTCATTCCCCTATTTTTGGTAAGAGCTTAGTATCTTTCACTTTTACCTTCAGCCTTGTGAAATGGCTGGGTTTACTTTATGAGATTTCAACAAAATTTGCTTTGTTTTTCCTCAATACAAAGTTTCTGCCTAGTAAGAAGTTAATCAGGTTCCATAGCCCCTCTTTTCATGGTTCAGGTTTGTTTGCTGTGAGGGAATACCTTGGCCTTCTCTTGTCAGAAAGGCTCCTATATAACTTAGAAATGATAAAACATATTCTCACCTCCCCCCCTTGCTGTGAGTTATGAATACTTTGATCCTCTTGTGTATAATTCTTCATAAATATACATATTGATATAACTCTTGACATTTTGCCCAGATCTTGAGAAGAAAGAAATAAACCATTTCTACCCAAATGAAACAAGCATTCAGTACAAGCCAAAAGAAAAAAAATCTCAAGGAACAAAAATGAAAAAGAAAGAACAATGTTCTTTCTTCATTTCCAAGGTTATTGTATTATATGAGTGTCTTGGCTTAGAACAATTTAAAATAGTAATGTTTCCCATTAAAGTCCATGGCCTTCCTTGTCATGGCAGAGTTTTGCTTTTTGAGTTATATTTTTTTTTCAAATTATAGTCCCTTCTATATCATTTTTCTGTTTATTTTGTCTTTTTTCCCCCCATTTTACCACTTCACTATCCTAATGTTTTGCTTAGGATAGAAGGATTAGTTTGGAAAAGGTGATCTTTTCTGTGAATCCTTTTCAGTCAGGATATTTATGTGACTGATTTTTGGACAAATTTGACAGGAACTTATACGGTATGAATAGTTCACATCATTTTGTGTTAGTGGTTCCTTAATATCTTGGCTTTTGAATAGGGAGTCAAAGAGAGAGAGTTGAAGGAAGGAAGGGGAAGGGAAAGGAAGGATTGAAAGGAGAGAGAAAGGGGGAGAGAAAGAGAGAGACACAGAGAGACAGAAAGACATGGATGGGATGGAGGTGGAGAGTGAGAGAGAAGTGGCCAAAGTAGTTACTAATGCTGAGGAATCCAGAAAAGGGTTAAGAAGAGACCAATATAAATGATGGAGGCCACGTTGGCTCTTTGTTAACTTTGAGTGAGTAGGTAAACCCGAGCAATACCACTGCTCTTCACAGGGACCAGACACTAAAGCTGGCAGAAGTCCTTAACATCTACCTCTTCATTCTAATGTTGTTTTAAAACTTTTCCTAACTGCATCAAGTCCTAACTTCTTTGGGAGTAAAAAAAAATGCCCTGGGTCACCTTTCACCAGTCTTGTCTCATGCAAAAAAGAACCATTGGCTGTGCTGCTTTTCCCAGCTTTTGATTCCAGAGGTCAGCCTGGACATCTGCTTCCCACCATCTCTGTTAGTCCTCACAGATGGTATATAGGGATTTCTCTTTTATTTCTCAGAAGCCTTTTCTACTTTTGGGGGAGAGGGATTTGAATTTGAATTATATTTAAGGATCTACTTACCCCTTTCTCTTCTCTGAACAATTAGGAAATGGATCATATCTAGGTATAAAATTATTATATTCCTCCTTGACAGGCTCATGGGGTGGTTTTTTGAGAGGGGGTGAAGTGAGAGGAATACTCAAGTCTCTAATATGTCAGGTTGCTAATAGTGATGGAATGTCATTTCTTTCTGTCTTTCCTACTCACCCCTTAGCCTGGTATTCTTCTTAGAACCGGAGGGATAGTGATGGGGTAGAGGGTTGGAAGAGGTTTGAAAAATGAATGAAAATTAAAAATTCATGATTTTAATAGCTGGTGTCAATAGGGTAATTTAATGTATGTCCTGAGGAGGAAAGTTAGCAATTGACAGTAGCCACCTGCTCTATTACTTTCCTTTGTCTGACATATTCCGTGAATGGCTTTTGTTAAAACATGGAAATGAGATGATTGGAAGCAGCAGTGAGTGGGTTGGCTGAGCTCTTTCATTCTCCTTTTCCCAATCTTGACAAATTCCCATTTGAGGGCAATACTTTGTGTTTGGTTGAGATCTTTTACCTAAGGAGCTAAATAAAAGATTTTGACATTTTCACTCCCTTCACAGACCCTTTATATTTGGAGGCAGAGAACAGAAGGTCCAGATCATTAAAATATAGGCATGGATGACAGATTTAGAGACAGATTCAGTATTTCTTTTGCTTTCTCCACAGGTTGGACAGAGTAGGATAGGAAATAGAATAAAAACAAGGAACTCCTACCTTTGAAAGGTAGAACATTGTTTTCTACTCCTGATGAATGAAGAGAAATTAGATAATTACTCATGAAGTTATCACTTTTCAGTGCCTTATATCACAAGGACTGTTTTTTTTTTTAAATGAGCTTCGGTGACACAGAGATCAATCAAGAAGCATTTATTTAATGCCTGATCTAGAATAGTATCTGTCCTGGGCCTAGGGGGTACAGAGAAGAAAACGGAAATAGTTCTTTCCAGGAAGATGCTTATATTTTATTTTAGCAGGAAATGAGAAGTCCAAGCCAAATAGTTCAGCTTCTCTGAAAGGGGCAACTTGTCATCCTGAAAAGATAGATTTTAGAAGAGGCAAGTGGGCAAATGCTTTTCTGTATTATTTTCTGTAGTATTTTCTAAAAAAAAAAATACTAACTGAAAAGATAGCTATTGCAGCAGCAGTATCTCATTCATCTCATCTGTTTCAATAAAAAGTCCTGGAACAAATTATTATTCTTATTCCTCTGTATCTGCTGTTTTGTGGACTATCTATTACACAAGTTGATAAAAATCACTTTTTTTTGTGGTGGAATAAAACCATTGGGATATAAGTTAATAAGCTTAATGTAGGCTCACTGAAAATCTTCGAAACAACATCAGTAGCAGTCAGGATGATGGGACTAATGGTGTCTCATCCTGCTCCCATATGATTTTGATTTCTACCTACAAGTCTCCATATTTTGGAAACTATTCATTCTATAGAGATTGGAAATAATTTGTATTTGCTTTAGTAATCTCTATTAAAGATGTTTTTATTATGTCTGAGTGTTTGTAAATAATGATTTTGTCTTTGATAACAGTCTGCTTAAAATACAGTTTCTTTGTTGAATTCTCAAGGTTATATTGAAGTCTGTATTTGGAGTGTGAACTCCAATTTGGTTATGAACTACAGCAAGCTTCTGATGTATAAATATAGCTTTTTGATCATGTCTTTCCAAGTATTTGATAAGTACTAAATGTTTTGCAATCTGTAGAGATGTCATACAGTTTCTAGTATTTTGCTGCAAGATCTATTTTCATTGTTAAGAATAATAGACATTTATATTAAATCTTGCAGAGCACTTTGCATATATTATCTCATTTAGGAGGTAAGTAGTGCAGCTAATAGAACTGGATCTAGAATCAGGAAGATGTTAATTAAAATCTGGTTTGGGGCTGCAGCTATGTGTTTCTAAGCAAGAAACTTATCTTCCCTCTACTTCTATAAAATAGGGATAATAATAGCACCTATTTTCCAGAGCTGCTATGAAGATAAAATGAAATAATATTTTAGCATGCATTGTAAATTCTAAAACACTATAAAATGCTATTTTGTGGTGGTTGCTATTATTATTATCTCAGCATTATTATATTCCAGAGACATTGTGAGATTATATTTGTAAAGTATCTTTCAAACTTTAAAACACTAAATAAATGCTAGTTATCATTATTATTATAATTGTTATTATTGAAATCATCATCATCATCATCATTAGATCTTTAAAACAACCCTGTGAGGGTAGCATAATTTTCAAATGAGCTAGAGGGCTAGAAGGGAGCTCAGAAGCTTTCTTGTCCAACACCTTCATTTAACAGATGAAGAAAAAGAGGCACAGAATGATTCTGTCACACAGGTGTTAAATGACATCTTCCTGGGTCCCACAGTAATCAAACTTGCTGCCTCTTTGCTCCAGGGTGGATTTGTTGAGTATCCTCCATGAAATGAGGCTAACTCAGAAGCCTGTGGCACTAGAATCTGCTTCCATGACAGGCCCCTCTGGAAGAGTGCTCTTAGCTAATGTGGTGTGAACTGATTGCCAGGTGCCATGATCAGAAAGCACACCAGTCAATTCTGAAATTGCTCCCAATGACATGTCTTCCCATCAGCAAAATTTTCTCTATGCTTTACCTCCTATCCTTTTCTACCTCATTAAATTGATATTGTTTCTGGCGTGTGAGTCAGCCTTCAAGATCTGGGAAAGGGGGAAGTTTTATTATAGTTCCCTTAAAGATCTATTTCCACACTGACCATGTCTGGTCTTTTTCTTTTTGGCACACTGTTTGTAAAAAAGAGACGTCTGTATGTTTTAACTACCATTAGACTCTCTTAAGTGGAAGTCTGGAATTCATAATTTTGGATTTTTTTTCCTGATCCAGCTTTGTTGTATACCTTGTTGATACAAAGATGAGTGGCGGGGCTGACTGCTGGACAAGGCACTCCAATAATTTGTTATGGATGTGATCTATCATTATTGAATTTCCACATCCTGGGAGACACACAAAAGGGTTATATTGACATTGGCTTTTAGGGGGATTCTGCTTCTCATACTCATTTATGTTAGACATAGAGATGACATTAAGCACTGAATTGTCCAGAATCACATCCCAACATACTTACTCTGAGTTTCTTGAAGTTGTCTTTGATTTGTTCACTTATGTCCTTTTCCATATATTTCTAATCAGCTCATGTCCAATGGGTGAGATACTTTAGTTTGTGACTTTTTCTGCTATTCTTTCTATCCCATCCTGTCTTCTTGGCTACAAGTTTGTAGATTATAAACAGTATACTAATCAGAAAAGACAGGATATCCAAGGTTGAAAGCTACATATGGATGTCCAAGAGGATTTAAAGCTGTTCTGTTTGGGCCCAGAGGAAAGAACTAAAATCAATGTATGGAAATTACAAAGATATATTTAGGTTTTCTATAGGGCAAGTTTTGCTAATTCTTAGTAACTTGAGTTATCCCTGCCTGATGGTCTTTAAGCAAAAGAAGACCATATCTCTTTAGATAGGTTGTAAAGGTTATTCTTTTTTGGTATTGGTTTAGCCCTGAGGTCCCTCATCTCTGAGATTCTGCAGTTCTGTAAATGTCTCAGGGCATTTGTATTAACATGATATGAGAAATCATGTCAAATTATGAAGTTTCCCTATAAAACTTATTTAATAAATAATTACTTATTTTCTATTTATCAATAAAAGTTAATTAATATTATTAATAATTTAATAAGCTTGTGTTAGACTCCTTACCCTGGGACCTGGTGAGTCTGGATCTTTTATTATGCACAATCAGAAGGCTGACATGTACATCGCATTTGTAGTAGGTAATATACATTTTATATATTTTTTTTGCCATAATCCTATGAAGTGGGCAATGCAAGTATTATATAATCTCTGGGTTCTGTCATTATCAGTGTGCCCATGATGAGGACAGTTCACACCTTGACATGTGCTTTTCCTTGTCAAAGACTGTCATACCTTGTTCAGGAGACATAAAGAAAGGCCTACCTATCTCCTCTACTTGCTTGCAGTCATTATCCTAATCTGATTCTTTTTCCACAGAAAAAGGAAGTAAAACCAGCCAAAAGATTTTAATATAATGATAGAATTCTTTTCTTTACCCTCTAGTCTTTACAGCTGGTCCCATGTACCCTATGTGTCTTTTACCCATAGAACAACAACTGCATTTGGTATTGCCCCATTGCATGACTATGATTACATCTATGAATTTAAAAAAAATCAGCCAAATAAATGGATGGATTTTTCCAATTCTACCAGGCTTCTAACTTCACACACAGATCAGGCCAGTGAGCTCTTCTGATCCGAATTATGGTTATCCCACCAGACCTATTTCCTCATAGCCATCTATTTCTTTAGAGGAAGCTCTAGCAAATGAATCTGAATGCAGATTGAAGTATACCTTTTTAAATTTTATTTTTCTTAGTTTTTGTGTCTTTGTTTTCTTTTACAACATGACTAATATGTTTTACATGATATAACTTTTATCAAATTGCTTTCCTTCTTGATGGGGTAATGGTGAGAGATGGGAAGGGATTTGGAATTCAAAATAGAAAAAAAGAGGCTAAAATTGTTTTTATATGTAATTAGGTAAAATACAGAACATTAACTTTTTTTAAAAAGAAAAAAAAGTTCTTTCTAGACAATTTCCATCCTTCTTCAAGTTCTTTCCTTCCTCAGCCACCTGGACTCATCCTGTGAGCTATATTTTACCACCATTCATGTGTGGATCACAGTGTTGTATTTCCCTCCAAAGAAGAGAATAATACATTAGAAATATGGCCCAAAGAAAAATTAATGTTTGTACCCCAACCACTGAAATTCTTTGGG